>NC_053027.1:234303425-234559430 GCF_003073215.2 Triticum urartu | reverse complement strand
GCATCAGCGTGAGCCGTCAACTGGTAAAAACCGTGACGAAAAGCCTTGGCCACCAGAGATTTTGACCCGACGTGATGACCACAATCGCCTCATGGATCTCAAGAAGTATTTCTTGACCTTCTTCGGGGGAAACACACCACTGAAACGCTCCGGAGACGCTGCGATGGTATAGTTCTCCATCCGAAATCGTCATTGACTTAGACCGCCGTGTTATCTGTCGAGCCAGGGTCTCATCCGCTGGCAACTCTCCCCGGTTCATGTAAGCCAAGAACGACACTGTCCAATCTGGGATAACATGAAGAGCCGCCAGCAACTGCGCCTCCGGGTCAGGAACAACTAAATCTTCTTCTGTGGGCAACTTGACAGACGGGTTATGCAAAACATCCAAAAAGGTGTTAGGTGGTACCGGCTTACGCTGAGACCCTAACCGGCTTAAAGCATCAGCCGCTTCGTTCTTTCGACGGTCAATGTGCTCCACCTGATAACCTTTAAAATGCCCTGTAACAGCATCAACCTCCCGGCGATAAGCCGCCATGAGAGGGTCCTTGGAATCCCACTTGCCTGATACCTATTGAGCCACTAGATCTGAGTCGCCAAGACATCTGACATGGCTCAAACTCATCTCTTTTTCCACTCGAAGACCACGGAGCAAGGCTTCATACTCTGCTGCGTTGTTAGTGCAAGGAAACATCAACTGTAACACATAACAAAATTTGTCACCTCGCGGAGAGGTTAACACAACTCCAGCCCCCGAGCCTTCCAACTGTCTGGACCCATCAAAATGAATAGTCCAATATGTGTTGTCTGGTTTCTCTTCTGGCATCTGCATCTCTGTCCAGTCATTAATGAAGTCAACCAGTGCTTGAGATTTGATCGCGGTACGTGGCACATACTTTAACCCATGAGACCCAAGCTCAATCGCCCACTTGGCGACTCGCCCAGTGGCTTCTCTGTTTTGAATGATGTCTCCCAAAGGAGCAGAGCTAACCATGGTGATTGGATGTCCCTGAAAATAATGCTTCAGCTTCCGGCTTGCCATGAACACCCCATATACGAGCTTCTACCAATGTGGATATCGTTGCTTGGATTCAATTAGCACCTCACTGACGTAGTAAACCGGCCGTTGAACCGGATGCTCCTTGCCTGACTCCTTGCGCTCCACCACAATAGCCACACTAACAGCTCATGAGTTGGCGGCCATGTATAACAGCAGCGGCTCTTTCTCAACTGGAGCAGCCAGGACCGGCGGCCCAGCAAGCTGTGTCTTTAGATCTTCAAAAGCAGAGTTCGCAGCATCGCTCCAAACAAAATCATCTGTTTTCTTCATCATCTGATATAGAGGTGTTGCCTTCTCCCCTAACCGGCTTATGAACCGGCTCAAAGCAGCAACACGGCCCGCTAGTCGTTGAACGTCATTGATGCGTGTTGGTTTGGCCAGGGATGTAATTGCCTTGATTTTCTCCGGGTTAGCCTCAATACCTCGGTTAGACACCAAAAAACTAAGAGCTTGCTGGCTGGGACTCCAAAAACACACTTGGCCGGGTTAAGCATCATTTTGTAGACCCGGAGATTATCGAAAGTCTCTTTCATATCAGTGACCAAGGTTTCCTCTCTCCTGGATTTTACCACTATATCATCCACATAAGCATGAACATTACGCCCAATTTGATCGTGAAGACAATTCTGCACACACCGTTGGTAAGTTGCCTGGGCACTCTTAAGCCCAAAAGGCATAGACACATAGCAGAAAGCTCCAAAAGGAGTGATAAAAGTCGTCTTCTCCTGATCCTTGACTGCCATCTTGATCTGATGATAACCAGAATAAGCATCCAAGAAACTCAAACGTGCGCAACCCGCCGTAGCGTCAATGATCTGATCAATACGGGGGAGGGCAAAAGGATCAGCCGGACAAGCCTTGTTCAGATCGGTGTAATCCACACACATACGCCAGGTGCCATTCTTTTTTAGTACAAGCACCGGGTTGGCTAACCACTCCGGGTGAAAGACTTCTACAATGAACCCAGCTGCCAAAAGTCGGGCCACCTCTTCTCCAATGGCCTTGCGCCTTTCTTCATTGAACCGTCGGAGAAACTGTCTGACAGGTTTAAACTTTGGATCAATATTGAGAGTGTGCTCAGTGAGTTCCCTCGGGACACCCGGCATGTCTGAAGGTTTCCATGCGAAGATGTCCCGGTTCTCACGGATGAACTCGGCCTATTTTGGATCCAAGTTTGCACTGATGATGAACTGCTTGGATGAGTCGCCAGGCACAAAGTCAACCATCTTGGTGTCATCAGCTGATTTGAACTTCAACACCGGCGCATGCTCTGTTGTTGGTTTCTTTAGTGATGTCATGTTTGCCGGGTCAACATGCTCTATGTAAAACTTTAACTCCTTTGTTGCACAGACAGATTCAGCATAGGCAGCATCACCTTCTTCACACTCCAAAGCTATTTTCCGGCTCCCGTGTACTGTAATGGTGCCGTTATAACCCGGCATCTTAAGCTGCAAATACACATAACACGGCCGAGCCATGAATTTGGCATAAGCCGGTCGTCCAAACAGAGCATGATACGGGCTTTTGATCTTAACCACCTCAAAGGTTAATTTTTCTACTCTGGAGTCATACTCATCCCCAAAGGCTACATCTAGTTCAATCTTACCCACTGGGTATGCCGACTTGCCAGGAACCACACCGTGAAAACAGTGTTGGATTGTTTAAGACTCTTATCAGTCAATCCCATCCGGCGGAACGTCTCGTAGTAGAGGATGTTGATGTTGCTGCCTCCATCCATGAGTACCTTAGTGAATTTGTATCCACCAACCTGAGGTGCCACTACCAAAGCCAAGTGACCCGGATTATCGACCCGGGGTGGGTGATCCTCTCTGATCCACACAATAGGCTGCTCTGACCAATGTAAGTAACATGGAATCGCTGGCTCAACGGCATTGACGGCCCTCTTGTGAAGCTTCTGGTCTCTCTTACATAAGCTAGTGGTGAATACATGGTATTGCCCACTATTCAGCTGCTTCGGGTTGCTTTGATATCCAGACTGCTGCTGCTGATTACCTTGGCCGGGTTGCGGATTATACCCTCCTTGGTTACCGGGATGGCCCTGACCGTGGAATCCTCCTCCACCTGAGCCAGCGCCCGGGCCTTGGAAACTGCCTCCACCTGAGCCGCCACCTGGGCCGTGACCTCCATCAAACGCGTTTCAATTTTTAAACTCCTTCATGATCGTACAATCTTTCCACAGGTGGGTGGCTGGCTTCTCCCGAGTGTCGTGCTTTCGACAAGGCTCATTCAATAATTGCTCAAGGGTGGGACCTGACCCGCCCGACCGAGGGGGTTGTCTGCCCTTGCACCATTGATTTTTGCCCTGTGCATTGGTGTTAGCAACAAACTCATCAGCCTTATGTTTATTACCTACTTGATTCACGGGGTTATGCTGATGACCCTTGTCTTTGCCGTTCTTCTTTCCCTTTGTTGCCTTTTGTTCGTCAGGCACTAGGTCCTTGGTAGTATCAGAATTAGTATACTTGACGAGAGCCGCCATCAACGTTCCCATGTCATTACAGTCACGCTTGCCGCCCCAGCTTCTGCTTCAGAGGTTCGAAACGGCAATTTTTCTCCAACATTAAGACTGTTGATCCGGCATCCATTTTATCAGATGAATGTATTATCTCCTTGACCCGGCACACCCAATGGGTTGTGGATTCACCATCCTCTTGCTTGCAATTGGTCAGGTCCACAATCGACATAGGCTTCTTACACGTGTCTTTGAAATTCTGGATGAACCAGGCCTTCAACTCCGCCCATGAGCCGATAGAATTGGGTGGCAATCCTTTCAACCAAGTACGAGCTGTTCCATCCAACATCATAGTGAAATACTTGGCCATTGCTATGTCGCTGACCTCCAACAACTCCATAGCCATCTCATAACTCTCAATCCAAGCCCCGGGCTGTAAGTCAGCCGTGTAATTAGGCACCTTACGAGGCCCCTTAAAATCCTTTGGCAAACGCTCATTACGTATGGCCGGTACCAAGCAAGGAACACCTCGGTTCTTGTGGCCACTCCTGCCTCGACCGAGGTTGCTGGATAAGCCGGAAAAGTTTGATGAGCCGCCTGCTCTGCTACCATTTGAACTGCTCGTTCTGCCTCTTGTCGAATCCTCTCCTGATCCGCCAAGTTAAGGGCTCCAGCCCGCACCGGCTCATGCCTGTTCGGCCGGTTGTGGCATTCAGCATTGCTTGACATGTCTGCGGATTCCATACGCCTACTGTAACTCAGGCTCCAACTTGGACGAGGAGTTGAATGGATCATGTCTCGACTGTAGGAGTAGGCATCCTGTTGTGCCAGAGCTGTTTGAAGAAGTTCTCTTACCCTCCGCGTTTCAACCGCCGTCGGTGAGTCACCTTCCATCGGAAGAGCCGCCAGACGAGCCGATGCTGCGATGAGGTTTTCCAAGGGGTTGGAGAAGTGACCCGACGGCGTTGGGACATAATGAGGCAGAGCGGTAATTATACGAGGTGGATCCAAGGCACGCAGCTGGACCGGCGCGTCGGGTGTTGTAATCCGGGGCGCCTCCGGCGGTTTACTTCCCCCGGCTCCGGGTGTATGAAAAAGATTCCTAGGATCGAGCGTTAGAGGCAGATGTGATTGAGTTTTCTGATGCCTCCTCCTCATGACCTCGTTCGATGCGTTCAGATACACGAGAGCTGGAAGGTCTCCGCTTGAAGTTGTTGAGCACGAACGTCCAAAGCCGCCCGCTCTGCCGCCATCCTGACTTCCTCTGCGGCTAGATTTTCCTTAGCTTGCACCATCTCTTCACGTACGCGTGCCACCTCTGCGTCATGTTGGGCCTTATCCGTTGGCTCTACCACGGCAGTCAACAGAGTCATCAGTTTATCCATGAGGTCCATCAAGATCTGAGCCAGAGGGCGCGCGGGTCTCCTGACCCAGCTGCAGCCGACCCGGTAGATGTTGCCACCGCTGCTGTAGAGTTCTGCCCGGGCAGTGTTCCTACCATGAAGACTCCGGCCCAATTCGGCGGCTTAAGGGGGTCCGGAATACTGCTGCCATCGGAATAGCCCCCGAGCATGCCGTCCTGCAGCTGGTACAAAGAGTCTGTCTCGCCCGTTGATGATGCAATGTCAGAACAGACGGCCGTCTCACCGCCCTCCACCGATCCTTCAGAGTATTCACCATCGTGGACGCAACCTACGAAGGCATGCTTCACGGCAGATTGAACACGGGCGATCCTCGCGCGTCGAGCCGTTTAGATGAGGTTGGTGTGGACGTCCGGCTCAGGACCTGACTCGCCGATCCGGCCAATGAAGACGTGAATTCCGCCGAAGGGGACCTGGTACCCGTACTCAATTGAGCCGGCCTCGGGGCCCCAGCCTTCGTCGTCAATGTAGAGCTTGCCACGACGACTCTTGGTCATCCGGCCCACAGCGTATCCCTTGAGCCCTTCGAAGTTGCCCTTCAAGAACTCAAATCCACTGTGCGCTAGCCCCACAGTGGGCGCCAACTGTCGTGGAATTTTCACGGAAGATGTTCTAGAGCAAGGACTTAGTCGTAGGTCCATCACACTAGGAAGCTTAAAGGGGTTAATCAGGACAAAGGACACGAGAGGGTTTTATACTAGTTCGGCCCCTTACGATGAAGGTAAAAGCCTACGTCTAGTTGGGATTGGTATTGCTGGGGTTTCGATCACCAAGAGGCTCAACTCGCCGGCTTGCTTATCGATTTGTTGTTTCTTGCCCTAGGCCGCCACCGGGTCGTCCCCTTATATACATGGGTTGACGCCTGGTGGCCTACAGAGTCCCGGTCAGCTCATAATCGTGTTCGGCTTGGTGACTTCCTTTACATGCCTTTCTTTACAAGTCTTTCCTTACATACGGCGGTTTACAATATCGGGCCTTAAGCCGCCTCCAGGCCTTTGGGCCTTCTATAAGGTTTAATAAACTATCGTCTTGAACGTTTACTGGGCTTCTAGCGTAACCCGCCATTGGGGCTAACCTGGCCCCTCCTGGGCGGGTCATGTCTGATAATAATATCCCCCATAGGAATAACATGAAACAAGACGATGCACCAGTATCAAAAAGAACTTTTGCAGGAATAGAGTTAACTGGAAGGTTACCCATGATCACTTCTGAAGAATCCTCTGCCTGAGTTGCGTTCATCATGTTGACCTTAGCATGCTTGGAATTATGCTTGACCACTGCATTGCTGGCAGATCTCACAGGAGGAGGAGGCGGAAGGCGCCTTTGGTTGAAGCACTTGTTTGCATAGTGCCCTTTCTACTGACACTTGTTGCAAGTAACCTCTGAGAGCGGACGGTGATAAGGAGCACTTGACCTTGGAGTATGAGACTCAGCTTTGTGCAGATAGCATGGGTTGGATGGGTGGGAAGATCCATTGCCACCTTTACTCTTCTGTTGATAAGGCTGACGAAATGGAGGAGGAGGAGGCAACTAGAACTTCTGTTGCTTAGCTGTCACTTGTGATGAAGAAGAAGATTGAACTGCATCCCTGACTCTCTTCTTAGAAGCGTCACACTTGAGCTGAGCAGCTTCTTGCTTTAGTGCCATGTTATAGAATTCATCATACATAGTCGGAACAAGAAGCACGAGAGCTAATTGCAGATCTTCTCTGAGGCCACCTCTAAATTGATAAATCATGCTCTTTTCATTAGGGACGTCTTGTTTAGCGAAGCGAGCGAGTTTCTGAAACTGGATATTGTGTTGATACACAGACATGCTGCCTTGCTTGAGATTGCGGAACTCCTCATGCTTGCTCTCAGCAACATTTTGTGGGATGTGATGAGCTTTGAAGTCTCAGTGGAAATCATCCCAGGTATCACACGACCTCCTCTGGAATCTCTTTATTGTTGATACCACTCAGCAGCTTGGTCTTTGAGTTGAAACGAAGCAAACTTGACAAAGTCCTCAATCCTGACATTGCTACACTCAAAATGTTTGCAGATATCCACGAGCCAGTCGTCGGCGTCTGTGGCCTCGACACAGTTGCTGAAGGACTTCGGCTGGTTTGCGAGGAACTGATTGAGGGTAGCAAACTGAGGTCGATTGCTGCCTTGGCCTTGATTTCCTTGGTTGCCTTCCCCTTGGTTGCGCTCTTGCAAGAGTTCCAAAAGCATATGAGTGTTGGCGTTGGTGGCTGCCATGACAGCTTGCCATGCCCCCGGAGGTGGAGGTGGTGGCGGAGGGTTCGTCTGTTCCCCATCATTGTGGTCCGAATTCTGACGCGTTGGAGGAGCCATCCTGAAGAGGTTGACATCCGTTAGCATCTTGAAAGACATATATTCAAGCTGAATCAATGGATCGAAATTGTAACATATAGCCTTAAAATTCGAACAAGAATGAACAAATGAATTCCAAAGTAAATCATCACACTTCCATAAATTGAGAAGCCACTTAGATAAAGGTAGAAGACTAAATCAACAAGGTACGGCTATGAACAAATAATTGGTAAGGATTACCCAATCACAAACCAAATATTTGCGGGAAGAAATACTAGAGCTACTTGAATTCCCACCTATAAAACTCCCGAAACTTTCTGGTTATGCAATAAGGTGTTGGGGATACAGGGGAAGCATAATATCTCACCCAAAACTAGCAAATCCTACATCCAGTTGTATCCATCCTTCGAAACATAACCAAGAAACCTTCGGAAATCATTTACCTCAACCTTCGAAAAGCATCCGTTATACGAGTTATGGCAATACTCCTGAACTCCCGCCCCAGTACTGGGTGGCATCGAGGTTATCTCACCAACAACTGCATAAAAGAGATTTTCGATGTCGACGAACTCGGGTATTCCAGAACTGCAACGATAAAATTGTGACGACAACACCTCGGAGCTCAACTCCCCGGGACACTGCCACAACCCCTAAATGTCAGGAGGCACCAAGAACCATGTTCTTGTCACAAAACCATCGGAACGATTCCAATATACCCGCGTGACCCTAAATTTTTTTTCATGAAATTGGAGGAGAGAAGAGTCAAACCTCTACGTCAGGAGACCTCACCAGAGCGACGAAGGGACTGAGGAGCAAAAAGAATCCTACTCTCCGATATATATAATCCTAAGACTCAAAACATTTTGTTCTAGACTCAACAACGTCAGCGATTCGATCAATCAGGGGGCTCCTAAGTCGGGGAAGGCTCTGATTACCAACTTGTAACACCCACAATGCGGCTATATCTCCCACGTGTCGGGGCACGACTTAGAGGCATAGCCGCATGGTAGGTCTGCGCAAGAGGGGTAATCTTTACACATCCCATGTACTAAATAAGAAAGGGATATAGAGTCAGCTTAAAATCGCCACTTCACACAATACATAAATAATCCATACATCATCCAAAGTACAAACAAAGGTCCGACTACGAAACCAAAATAAAGAAAGACCACCCCAAATGCTAGATCCCCGATCGTCCCAACTGGGCTCCTGTACTGATCATCTGGAAAAGAAACATAGTAATGACCTGAATCCTCGTCGAACTCCCACTTGAGTTCGATAGCGTCCCCTGCACTAGCATCATTGGCACCTACATCTGTTTGGAAGTATCTGTGAGTCACGGGGACTCAGCAATCTCACACCCGCGAGATCAAGACTATTTAAGCTTAAGGGTGGGAAAGGGTAGTGAGGTGGAGCTGCAGCAAAGCACTAACCATATATGGTGGCTAACATACGCAAAAGAGAGGGAGAAGAGAAGCAAAGCACGGTCGAGAAGCTATAAATGATCAAGAAGTGATCCTGAAACTACTTATGTTCAAGCATAACACGAGACCGTGTTCTCTTCCCAGACTCCGCTGAAAAGAGACCATCACGGCTACACACGCGGTTGATTCATTTTAATTAAGTTACGTGTCAAGTTCTCTACAACCGGATATTAACAAATTCCCATCTTCCCATAACCGTGGGCACGGCTTTAGAAAGTTCAAAACCCAGCAGGGGTGTCCCAACTTAGCCCATCACAAGCTCTCACGGTCAACGAAGAATATTCCTTCTCCCGGGAAGACCCGATCAGTCTCGGAATCCCAGTTACAAGACATTTCGACAATGGTAAAACAAGACCAGCAAAACCACCCGATGTGCCGACAAATCCCGATAGGATTTGCACGTATCTCGTTCTCAGGGCAACACCGGATGAGACTAGCTACGAGTAAAAAACCAACCCTCAAGTTTCCCTGAGGTGGCCCCGGAGGCAGCTCGGTTCGGACCAACACTCAGAGGAGCACTGGCCCTTGGGGGGTTTAAAATAAAGATGACCCTTGAGTCTGCAGAACCCAAGGGAAGGTATATGGTGGTAGGTAGGCAAATGGTAAAACCAAGGTTGGGCCTTGCTGGAGGAGTTTTATTCAAAGTGAACTATCAAGGGGTTCCCATAACACCCAACCGCGTAAGGAACGCAAAATCAAGGAACATAACACCGGTATGACGGAAACTAGGGCGGCAAGAATGGAACAAAACACCAGGCATAAGGCCGAACCTTCCACCCTTTACCAAGTATATAGATGCATCAAAGTAAATAAGAGATAATAACGATATCCCAACAATATCCATCTCCAACATGGAACAAACTTCATCTTCACCTGCAATTAGCAATGCTATAAGATGGGCTGAGCAAAGCGGTAACATAGCCAAACAACGGTTTGCTAGGAAAGGTGGGTTAGAGGCTTGACATGGCAATATGGGAGGAATGATAAAGAAAGTGGTAGGTATAGCGGCATAGCATTAGAGCGAACAACTAGCAAGCAAAGATAGAAGTGATTTCGAGGGAATGGTCATCTTGCCTGCAAAGTTCTCAGAGTTGACGAAAGCTTGATCCTCGTTAGCGTACTCAACAGGTTCCTCGATCACGTACTCGTCTCCCGGCTCTACCCAAAGCAAGAACACAAGCAAAGGACCAACAATCAATCACGTTGTAATGCACAAGCATCATGATGCAAAACATGGCATGATATGGAAGACATGATATGCAATGCATATGCGTGCTTAGGAAGGGGAAGAATGAAAAAGGCATCAACTTGGCAAACCAAGTGTGCCGCTGGAAAGATGAGATGATTTTGGTCGAAATCGATATAAAGATCGCCGGAAACGGATGCACGGTTTTCCAATGGCAAGCAAAATAAGAATGGCACAATGCTGCGATTAACAGCACGATGCCATCTAGAATGCAACAAGAAACTAAGCTATTGCACCCCAACATATCAACAAGGCATATTGCAGTGATGTACTCAAGATGCTTGACAAAACACGAACACTGAGCTACGGCTAAATCACACTAGAACAGGGTCAAACAAGCATGGAAAAAGTGCAAAAGATATCAGCTTCACATACTTAGTGAAAATACTAACATGCCAGAAATAACATCAGGATGCCATGTTTAGATAAAGCAAGCAACATGCTACAGGAACAGATCATAGCACACAAAAACATGGCATGAATATACTAAATGCATAGAACAAAAGTCCCTTACTGAACATAAGCCAAAAAGGCATAGAAGATATTATGGCACCCATGTATACATAGCAAGTTTTATTAACAGTTTCAGACTTAGCAGAAAACTAAGCATGGCATAAACAGAATTATGAAGGCAACTTTGCGAGCTCAAATCACTCACCACAAAGCCTTGTGTCGGCATTCTGAGAACGGGGGTCCCCAGACTTGCCTGCCTGCGGCTTGCGGCATGGCTCAAGTGGGGGCCCAGCGCGGCCCATCTTCATCAGCTCAAGCAGAAGACCCTCGCGAGGGGCCAAGCCTCGCGGGACAGACGACAGAAAGCTTCCTCAGAGGTAGCCTCATCAGGCAGGCTCGTGAGGAGGCAGAGAGATCAAGGCAGAGGTACCTCGCGAGGAGCCCGTGACGCAAGCCATGACGATCGAGACCAGGCGGGCGCCGGCCTGCGCAGTGTCCTTGTTTCCCCTTTGGTGCAAAGGGGCAAGCATAGGCCAAGGCATCGGGCAAAGGTTACCATTCCGGTGCAATAAGAACAAGACCAGCAGAGCGGCAGGACGGAGGTCACCGTGGAGCCCAAGACGGTGTCATCACTAGAGCTTTTGGCAGCCGAAGACCACCTTTGGTCAGGATAACTTGTACTAGATGTTCCCCTTCAAAATGGCCAATTGTTGGCGACCTTCCCGCTCATTATTTGGGGAGAGGCCCAGGGCCCCTATAAATAGAGCTAGCCACCACAGAAGGAAGAAGAACAACAAAAAAAGGATGAAAGAGAGACAGCGAGAGATCTGGTAGAACCCTAGCAGAGAGAGAGAGAGGCGACTGAACTCACCCAAGCAGTTCATCCCACCATCTCAAGAACACCTCTCGCGAGGCTGATCTTCCCTTGTACTGTTCATCATCAGCCCCCGAGGCAATCCACCACACCACACACTGGAGTAGGGTATTTACACCACAACGGTGGCCTGAACCAGTATAAACCTCGTGTCCCTTGTGTTGTTCGTTGTTTCCAGCTTAGATCACACGAGGAGATTGGACGTAGATCGGTAGGGGAGAGATCTTCGCGCGCACCCTAGTGTTCGAACCTCAAGGGTCTGTCGGAACCCGAAATCCGACATTTGGCGCGCCAGGTAGGGGTGCGCCGAAATCTTTCTTCCGATGTTCGCGTGTGATCTTCCGTCGTGTCCATGGCTGACGCTCGTCAGGCTCGCGCCGAGCGCCGGGCTGCTCTCGCCACCCGCGTCGCCCAGACGGCGCCCGTCGGTGGACGCCCTCGTCGTTCCCCGTCGCCTGCCACCAACGCCGCCACCGGCCCCGCGGGGAATGAGCAGCAGGCCTCGTCCCAGCATCCTTCGGTGCGGCGGGAGGGCCGCACCGCCACACCGTCGCTTACTCCAGCCACTTCGTCGTCCCACGCCCGTCGCGCCCGCACGGACGCGCACGCCGCGCTGCTCCTGGCAAGAGAGCTCTTGCACTACCGCCCCGTCGACGACCTCTACGAAGACTGGCTCGCCCGCATCACCGAGCTCGTCAGCGCCGCAGGGGGCTCCCCCTTGCCGTCCTTCTCACTGCCTCGCCCTCCATTCTGCGCAGGAGGCAAGGATCAGGAGGTGCCTCCACCACCTCCTCCCCAAGGAGGCGCCCTGGCTCCAAGGCGCGCAGCCCCAGGGCGAGACCCTCCGCGCCCGGCGCCTGCGCAGCAAGAAAGGAGCTGCCAAGAGATCCCTCGTCCCCAAGAAGGTGCTCGCGCGCTCCCAGCACCGGCACGCCAAGATTGCGTCCCTGCACCTCCACGCCAAGACCCCGCATTGCTCCAAGCGGCGGGCGCGGTAATCCCCTGGAGCAAGCCCAGTACCAGCAAAAGACACGGTGGCCACAGCAAGCTGCCATGCCCTCACCCCCGAGCTATGCGGCTTCGCATGGCCAGGCAAGTTCAAGCCTGACCTGCCCCCTCGCTACGATGGCACAGCAGACCCTGCGGAGTTCCTGCAGCTCTCTGAGCTATGCATCGAAGCCGCCAACGGAGACAAAAGGGTCATGGCGAACTGGTTCCCCATGGCGCTCAAGGACGGGGCCCGCACCTGGCTCCTGAACCTGGCTCCTGGCACGATCTCCTCCTGGGACGAGATGTGCACTCGCTTCATCGCCAACTTCCAGGGCACTCGCGACCGGCCCCTGGCCGTGAGCGATCTGCGCCGCATCAAGCAGCAGCAAGGGGAAACCCTGCAGACATACATCCAGTGCTTCAACAATGCTCGCCTCAAGATCCCCAAGGTGACTGAAGAAGCCATCATCTCGGCCTTCTCCAATGGCGTACGCGACATCAAGATGAAGGAGGAGCTAGCAATCCATGAAGACCTGTGCACATCCCTGGAGTTGTTCAACTTGGCGACCAAGTGCGCCAGGGCTGAGGAAGAGCGCCTTTCCCTCCTCGAACTCCCGGCTGCTGACCCAGAAGAGAAGAAGCCCAAGGCCAAGGACGTGAAGCGCAAGGGGGCTGCCGTGCTTGTAGCGGAACCAGACACCAAGCGAGGCAGGGATCAGCCTGAGTCATCCAAGGGCAGCCGATACTGCGTGTACCATGACCTCCACACCCACAACACCAACGAATGTCAAGAGCTCAGGTCCGTGAGAGATGGACGTGTCGGCCGACGCCCCGAGTGCAACGACATGGGCTATGGCCGAGGAGGAGGAAGAGGTGGCGGCCGATGGGAAGACCGTGGCCCTCGCCAAGGGTGGCGAGACCGACCTCGCGAGGATCGCTGGCAGGACCAGCCTCGCGAGGGAGGCTGGAGAGATCAGCCTCGTGAGGATCGCCCGCACGGCAACGCAGGCCTTCCTCCTCTGCCACCACCGCCAAGGAGGAACAAAGACCAACATCAAGACGAGGGAGCTGGGGGCATCCAGGAGCCGCGCACAATCGCTTGCATCATGGGTGGCGCGCAGGCCCCAGCCTCACAGCGCATCTTCAAGCAGTTTGCTCGCAAGGTGAATGCAGTCCTCCCCAAGCTTGAGGCCACGCGCCCTCTCAGGTGGTCTGCGTGCGCTATCACGTTCAGCTCAGCGGATCAGCTCAAGTGCGCGGCAATGGCCGGAGTCCTCCCGATGCTTTGCTCCCCAGTCATCAGCAACATGCAGGTCACCAGGACCCTCATTGATGGCGGAGCAGGACTCAACGTCCTGTCCGTCGAGATGTTCGACAATCTCCAAGTGTCGTATGATCAGCTTCGGCCAACCAAGCCCTTCTTAGGAGTCACTGATGGTTCCACCGTTCCGATAGGGTAGGTTCGCATTCCAGTCACCTTCGGGCAGCGCAACAACTACCGCACCGAGCTCATCGACTTCGACGTCGCCCACATCCGTCTGCCATACAACACCATTCGCGGGTACCCAGCCCTGGCCAAGTTCATGGCAGTGACTCACCATGGGTACAATGACCTCAAGATGCCAGGAAGCGGCGGAGTCATCACTGTACCCTGTGAAGAAAGGGACGCAGTGTGTTCACTTGAGCGCGCGTTCCAAGCCGCAGCAATTGAAGACCCGGACCACAAAAACGAAAGACTTCCCGAGGCGACCCTTAAGAAGAAGAAGGTTTCGCCAGGCCCAAGCCATCAGGAGGCAGGCGCCTACGGAGGTGTTGGGTCAGGATCTGCGCCCAATCAGGGAGCGCCACCCTCTCTCGCATAGGAAGGCGTGCCCGGCCCCTCCTCAGGCAGGGCTCGGGGGCTCTTTCTTGAAGAGCCACTGACCTTGCCGAAGTCGTGAGGGAGGCGCTCGGGCACCACTTGGAGGGGTGCTTCCAGGCACATTTCCCTCAGGAAGGTACAAGGCAAGGAAAACCAAACCCTCAGGAGTTCATCGCAAGAAACACCCAGGAGCTACAGGAATCAAGAGTCATGCGCGGCAGCCGCCGCCTGCCCACCGTAACCCCACATCCAGGCGAGGATGGTGGGTTGTGCATCTGCATTGACGTGCCAGGGCTCAAATGAGCCGTGTCTCTGGAGCGCCTCTGTCCTTCACGCGCGGGGCGTTGCGAGGATCCACCTCACAGCTACATTCGCATGCCTTTCGGCCTGCCGAACGCGGTCGCCGCTCATCAGCGCCTGCTGAGGAGCATTCTGGAGGCTCGGGAGGTCAGGCATGGTGCGGTCCTGGCGGAGATGGAGAAGGCCCTCGGAAACCCACCAGTGCCCCCGGAGCCTCCCGAGGCTCCTGGGCCTGGGGGCTCGTAAGGATCGACATCTTCATCACGCATCGATCACTTCTTCAGCATCCTTCAACTTCAACGACACCAGGTGACATCTTTCTAAGTTCCGGTTTTAGCTAGGAGCGCCCACAGGGCCACATCATTCCCAGGTCGCGTGGGTCCATCCCTGCGGCATGTATCCGTTTTGCTCACGCTCTTTACTTACCTTGTTGGGGGCGCCCCTCGGGCTACATCATCCCCGAGCTGCTCAGGGCTGGCCCTGCGGCGTTTGCTTTTCCTGCGTCTACTTAAAATGAATATGCTCTTTCGCGCTTAATTGTCACCTACTGTGTATCGCGGACTCCTCCACTTTCATGCAAAGCGCTTGCACGTTAAAAGGGGGGTACCTGAGCATCGCGACTCATGGGCTCCTACTGGCTCTCCAGCCCTCACCCCCTGGCCTTGACCCACGGAATCGCGACCTATCATACCAGCGGCGGCTGAGCTCGCTCGATGGCCGGGACCTGAGAACGTAGAGCATTTGCATTCTAACCACCCTACAAGAACACACCATTGATAAAGGCCCAGAGCCAGGCGCAACCCGCCTCGAGGTAGCGCCTCGTGAGTCCCGCGCTGGCTCACGAGTGCCTAGATACACCTCTCCTAGCCCTACCGTGCCGGCCACGTGTCAGGGTGAGGCTGTACACGCCCCGGGGGCTCCTCCCGGAGGGGAGCCCCCTCCCACGTACCAGTGGAAGCACCATGCTCCGCGCTGGCTGACGACACTGCCGAGGAGCGGCTATGCCCATACACATACGGAAGCGCTATGCTCTGCGCTGGTGATAAACAACTGAGGGCGGCCTACGGCCGTACCAACCTCAGGGAGCCCAGAGCTCAGTGTCCGGCACCATCGCAACGCGTCCCCTCGGGAGCACCGCGCGAGGGGGCTGGACACGGGGGCTACGCCCGGGTCTTGCCCGAGCGCACGCCACCCAGCCAGGTCCCTCGGACCTGGTCGTCACGCACCCCTCCCCGAGCGGAGCCAAGGTATGGAAACCCATTTGAACGTCAAGGGGACTCCTGAGCATGGCGACTCAAGAGCCTAACTTGCCCCGTAGCCCCTCACTCCTTAGTCCCGTCCTGGTTTCCGGTCGGGGCTAACGCTGGGTGAGGTATGCGCTAGGCCGGGCCCTGCCGACGCAGAACGATCAATCCACTCCTCGTTCCCCCTTTCCTACTTGTTGCTTGTGCGTCAAGGGGGACTCCCGAGCATCGCGACTCAAGAGCCTAACTTGCCACGTAGCCCCTCACTCCTTAGTCCCGTCCTGGTTTCTGGTCGGGGCTAACGCTGGGTGAGGTATGCGCGGGGCCGGGCCCTGCCGACGTAGAGCGCGGGCAAGTAGGGGAGAAAAATGCAAATTCCAGGAAATTCAAAGCAAATATTACAAGCCATAGATTGTTTCACGACATCAAACACAAGTTTAAACGCCTCTGTGAGGCATGGTGCATGTTGCAGGAATAAAAATAGGACAAAAGCCGCGAAGGGATCACTCTCAAGTGGCGCCGCCGCCTGTGGTGGAGTCGCGCTGGGCGACCCCGCCTCCTGGGGCTGCGGACCTAGCGGCACCGCACCCGGGCAAGACGCTGAAGGCGTGGAACCTCCCCAGCAAAGCTTCGGCTCGGCCTTTCACGGCCTCAGCGGCAGCGGCGGCAAGGTCGCCGCTCACGGGTTCCAGCAGGCTATTGAAGTCGACGTCGGGGTCGCGTAGGTAGACGTGGCTGAGGACATGTGTCATCGCTGCAGAAGACAGGGCACGCGCCTCGGCCTCGGCCGTGGGGCCAAGGCCATCTACGACATCTTCAAGCGCACGGACCAAGAAGGGAAGCAGCTCGGCGGGGCCGTCCTCCGCACCGGCCAGCGGCTCCTCCAAGCCGCTCTCTTAAAGCTGAAGGAAATATGCCCTAGAGGCAATAATAAAGTTATTATTTATTTCCTTATATCATGATAAATGTTTATTATTCATGCTAGAATTGTATTAACCGGAAACATAATACATGTGTGAATACATAGACAAACAGAGTGTCACTAGTATGCCTCTACTTGACTAGCTCGTTAATCAAAGATGGTTATGTTTCCTAACCATGAACAAAGAGTTGTTATTTGATTAACGGGATCACATCATTAGGTGCATGATCTGATTGACATGACCCATTCCATTAGCTTAGCACCCGATCGTTTAGTATGTTGCTATTGCTTTCTTCATGACTTATACATGTTCCTATGACTATGAGATTATGCAACTCCCATTTGCCGGAGGAACACTTTGTGTGCTACCAAACGTCACAACGTAAATGGGTGATTATAAAGGTGCTCTAAAGGTGTCTCCAAAGGTACATGTTGGGTTGGCGTATTTCGAGATTAGGATTTGTCACTCCGATTGTCGGAGAGGTATCTCTGGGCCCTCTCGGTAATACACATCACATAAGCCTTGCAAGCATTGCAACTAATGAGTTAGTTGTGAGATGATGTATTACGGAACGAGTAAAGAGACTTGCCGGTAACGAGATTGAACTAGGTATGGGATACCGACGATTGAATTTCAGGCAAGTAACATACCGATGATAAAGTGAACAACGTATGTTGTTATGCGGTCTGACCGATAAAAGATCTTCGTAGAATATGTAGGAGCCAGTATGAGCATCCAGGTTCCGCTATTTGTTATTGACCGGAGACGTGTTTCGGTCATGTCTACATTGTTCTCGAACCCATAGGGTCCGCACGCTTAAGGTTTTGATGACAGTTATATTATGAGTTTATGAGTTTTGATGTACCGAAGTTAGTTTGGAGTCCCGGATGTGATCGCGGACATAACGAGGAGTCTTGAAATGGTCGAGACATAAAGATTGATATATTGGATGGCTATATTCGGACACCGGAAGTGTTCCGGGGAAGTTTCGGATAAAACCGGAGCACCGGGGGGTTACCGGAACCCCCCGGGGGGTTAATGGGCCTCATGGGCCTAAAGTGGAGAAGAGGAGGGGCTGCCAGGGCAGGCCGCGCGCCCCCTCTCCTCCTAGTCCGAATTGGACAAGGAGGGAGGGGCGGCGCCCCCCCCCCCTTTTTCCTTCTCTCCTTCCCCCTCTCCTACTTGGACAAGGAAAGGGAGGGGAGTCCTACTCCCGGTAGGAGTAGGACTCCTCCTGCGCGCCTCCTACTAGGGCCGGCCGCACCCCCCCCTTGGATCCTTTATATACGGAGGCAAGGGGCACCCCTAGACACACAAGTTGATCCACGTGATCATATTCTTAGCCGTGTGCGGTGCCCCCTTCCACCATAGTCCTCGATAATATTGTAGCAGTGCTTAGGCGAAGCCCTGCAACGGTAGTACATCAAGATCGTCACCACGTCGTCGTGCTGACGGAACTTTTCCCCGACACTTTGCTAGATCGGAGTCCGGGGATCGTCATCGAGCTGAACGTGTGCTAGAACTGGGAGGTGTCGTGGTTTCGGTGCTTGATTGGTCGGGCCGTGGACACGTACGACTACATCAACCAAACGCTTCCGTTGTCGATCTACATGGTTACGTAGATCACACTCTCCCCCTCTCGTTGCTATGCATCACCATGATCTTGCGTGTGCGTAGGAAATTTTTTGAAATTACTACGTTCCCCAACAGTGGCATCAGAGCCTAGGTTTTATATGTTGATGTTATATGCACGAGTAGAACACAAGTGAGTTGTGGGCGATATAAGTCATACTGCTTACCAGCATGTCATACTTTGGTTCGGCGGTATTGTTGGACGAAGCGGTCCGGACCAACATTACGCGTACGCTTACGCGAGACCGGTTCTCCCGACGTGCTTTGCACATAGGTGGCTTGCGGGTGACAGTTTCTCCAACTTTAGTTGAACCGAGTGTGGCTACGCCCGGTCCTTGCGAAGGTTAAAACAGCACCAACTTGACAAACCATCATTGTGGTTTTGATGCGTAGGTAAGATTGGTTCTTGCTTAAGCCCGTAGCAGCCACGTAAAAACTTGCAACAACAAAGTAGAGGACGTCTAACTTGTTTTTGCAGGGTATGTTGTGATGTGATATGGTCAAGACATGATGCTAAATTTTATTGTATGATATGATCATGTTTTGTAACCGAGTTATTGGCAACTGGCAGGAGCCATATGGTTGTTGCTTTATTGTATGCAATGCAATCGCGCTGTAATGCTTTACTTTATCACTAAGCGGTAGCGATAGTCGTGGAAGCATAAGATTGGCAAGACGACAACGATGCTACGATGGAGATCAAGGTGTCGCGCCGGTGACGATGGTGATCACGACGATGCTTCGAAGATGGAGATCACAAGCACAAGATGATGATGGCCATATCATATCACTTATATTGATTGCATGTGATGTTTATCTTTTATGCATCTTATCTTGCTTTGATTGACGGTAGCATTATAAGATGATCTCTCACTAATTATCAAGAAGTGTTCTCCCTGAGTATGCACCGTTGCGAAAGTTCTTCATGCTGAGACACCACGTGATGATCGGGTGTGATAGGCTCTACGTTCAAATACAATGGGTGCAAAACAGTTGCACACGCGGAATACTCAGGTTATACTTGACGAGCCAAGCATATACAGATATGGCCTCGGAACACGGAGACCGAAAGGTCGAGCGTGAATCATATAGTAGATATGCTCAACATAGTGATGTTCACCAATGAAACTACTCCATCTCACGTGATGATCGGACATGGTTTAGTTGATTTGGATCACGTAATCACTTAGAGTATTAGAGGGATGTCTATCTAAGTGGGAGTTCTTTAAGTAAATTAATTGAACCTAAATTTATCATGAAACTTAGTACCTGATAGTATCTTGCTTGTTTATGCTTGATTGTAGATAGATGGCTCATGCTGTTGTTCCGTTGAATTTTAATGCGTTCCTTGAGAAAGCAAAGTTGAAAGATGATGGTAGCAATTACACGGACTGGGTCCGTAACTTGAGGATTATCCTCATTGCTGCACAGAAGAATTACGTCCTGGAAGCACCGCTGGGTGCCAGGCCTGCTGCTGGAGCAACACCAGATGTTATGAACGTCTGGCAGAGCAAAGCTGATGACTACTCGATAGTTCAGTGTGCCATGCTTTACGGCTTAGAATCGGGACATCAATGACGTTTTGAACGTCATGGAGCATATGAGATGTTCCAGGAGTTGAAGTTAATATTTCAAGAAAATGCCCGGATTGAGAGATATGAAGTCTCCAATAAGTTCTATAGCTACAAGATGGAGGAGAACAGTTCTGTCAGTGAGCATATACTCAAAATGTCTGGGTATAATAATCACTTGATTCAATTGGGAGTTAATCTTCCAGATGATTGCGTCATTGACAGAATTCTCCAATCACAACCACCAAGATACAAGAGCTTCGTGATGAACCATAATATGCAAGGGATGAATAAGACTATTCCTGAGCTCTTCGCAATGCTGAAAACTGCGGAGGTAGAAATCAAGAAGGAGCATCAAGTGTTGATGGTCAACAAGACCACTAGTTTCAAGAAAAAGGGCAAAGGGAAGAAGAAGGGGAACTTCAAAAAGAATAGCAAGCAAGTTGCTACTCAAGAGAAGAAACCCAAACCTGGACCTAAGCCTGAAACTGAGTGCTTCTACTGCAAGCAGACTGGTCACTGGAAGCGGAACTGCCCCAAGTATTTGGCGGATAAGAAGGATGGCAAGGTGAACAAAGGTATATGTGATATACATGTTATTGATGTGTACCTTACTAATGCTCGCAGTAGCACCTGGGTATTTGATACTGGTTTTGTTGCTAATATTTGCAACTCAAAACAGGGACTACGGATTAAGCGAAGATTGGCTAAGGACGAGGTGACGATGCGCGTGGGAAACGGTTCCAAAGTCGATGTGATCGCAGTCGGCACGCTACCTCTACATCTACCTTTGGGATTAATATTAGACCTAAATAATTGTTATTTGGTGCCAGCGTTAAGCATGAACATTATATCTGGATCTTGTTTGATGCGAGACGGTTATTCATTTAAATATGAGAATAATGGTTGTTCTATTTATATGAGTAACATCTTTTATGGTCATGCACCCTTAAAGAGTGGTCTATTTATATTGAATCTCGATAGTAGTGACACACATATTCATAGTGTTGAAGCCAAAAGATGCAGAGTTGATAATGATAGTGCAACTTATTTATGGCACTGCTGTTTGGGTCATATCGGTATAAAGCGCATGAAGAAACTCCATACTGATGGGCTTTTGGAACCACTTGATTATGAATCACTTGGTACTTGCGAACCGTGCCTTATGGGTAAGATGACAAAAATACCATTCTCCGGTACTATGGAGAGAGCAACAGATTTATTGGAAATCATACATACAGATGTATGTGGTCCGATGAACATTGAGGCTCGTGGCGGATATCATTATTTTCTCACCTTCACAGATGACTTGAGCAAATATGGGTATATCTACTTAATGAAACACAAGTCTAAAACATTTGAAAAGTTCAAAGAATTTCAGAGTGAAGTAGAAAATCATCATAACAAGAAAATAAAATTCCTACGATCTGATCGTGGAGGAGAATATTTGAGTTACGAGTTTGGTGTACATTTGAAAAATTGTGGAATAGTTTTGCAACTCACACCACCCGGAACACCACAGCGTAATGGTGTGTCCGAATGTCATAATCGTACTTTACTAGATATGGTGCGATCTATGATGTCTCTTACTGATTTACTGCTATCGTTTTGGGGATACGCTCTAGAGACGGCCGCATTCACGTTAAATAGGGCACCATCAAAATCCGTTGAGACGACGCCTTATGAACTGTGGTTTGGCAAGAAACCAAAGTTGTCGTTTCTGAAAGTTTGGGGCTGCAATGCTTATGTGAAAAAGCTTCAACCTGATAAGCTCGAACCCAAATCGGAGAAATGTGTCTTCATAGGATATCCAAAGGAAACTATTGGATACACCTTCTATCATAGATCCGAAGGCAAGACTTTTGTTGCTAAATTCGGAAACTTTCTGGAGAAGGAGTTTCTCTCGAAAGAAGTGAGTGGGAGGAAAGTAGAACTTGACGAGGTAACTGTACCTGCTCCCTTGTTGGAAAGTAGTGCATCACAGAAAACTGTTTCAGTGACACCTACACCAGTCAGTGAGGAAGCTAATGATGATGATCATGAAACTTTAGAACAAGATACTACTGAACCTCGTAGATCAACCAGAGTGAGATCCGCGCCAGAGTGGTACGGTAATCCTGTTCTGGAGGTCATGTTACTTGACTATGACGAACCTACGAACTATGAGGAAGTGATGATGAGCCCAGATTCCGCAAAATGGCTTGAAGCCATGAAATCTGAGATGGGATCCATGTATGAGAACAAAGTATGGACTTTGGTTGACTTGCCCGATGATCGGCAAGCAATTGAGAATAAATGGATCTTCAAGAAGAAGACTGACGCTGACGGTAATATTACTGTCTACAAAGCTCGACTTATCGCAAAAGGTTTTCAGCAAGTTCAAGGGATTGACTACGATGAGACCTTCTCACCCGTAGCGATGCTTAAGTTTGTCCGAATCATGTTAGTAATTGCCGCATTTTATGATTATAAAATTTGGCAGATGGATGTCAAAACTGCATTCCTGAATGGATTTCTGGAGGAAGAGTTGTATATGATGCAACCAGAAGGTTTTGTCGATCCAAAGGGAGCTAACAAAGTGTGCAAGCTCCAGCGATCAATTTATGGACTGGTGCAAGCCTCTCGGAGTTGGAATAAATGCTTTGATAGTATGATCAAAGCATTTGGTTTTATACAGACTTTTGGAGAAGCCTGTATTTACAAGAAAGTGAGTGGGAGCTCTGTAGCATTTCTGATATTATATGTGGATGACATATTACTAATTGGAAATGATATAGAATTTCTGGATAGCATAAAGGGATACTTGAATAAGAGTTTTTCAATGAAAGACATCGGTGAAGCTGCTTACATATTAGGCATTAAGATCTATAGAGATAGATCAAGACGCTTAATTGGACTTTCACAAAGCACATACCTTGACAAAGTTTTGAAGAAGTTCAAAATGGATCAAGCAAAGAAAGGGTTCTTGCCTGTGTTACAAGGTGTGAAGTTGAGTAAGACTCAATGCTCGGCCACTGCAGAAGATAGAGAGAAAATGAAAGATGTTCCCTATGCTTCAGCCATAGGCTCTATCATGTATGCAATGTTGTGTACCAGACCAGATGTGTGCCTTGCTATAAGTCTAGCAGGGAGGTACCAAAGTGATCCAGGAGTGGATCACTGGACAGCGGTCAAGAACATCCTGAAATACCTAAAAAGGACTATGGATATGTTTCTCATATATGGAGGTGACAAAGAGCTCATCGTAAAAGGTTACGTTGATGCAAGCTTTGACACTGATCCGGACAATTCTAAATCGCAAACCGGATATGTGTTTACATTAAACGGTGGAGGTGTCAGTTGGTGCAGTTCTAAACAAAGCGTTGTAGCGGGATCTACATGTGAAGTGGAGTACATAGCTGCTTCGGAAGCAGCAAATGAAGGAGTCTGGATGAAGTAGTTCATATCCGATCAAGGTGTCATACCTAGTGCATCGGGTCCAATGAAAATCTTTTGTGACAATACTGGTGCAATTGCCTTGGCAAAGGAATCCAGATTTCACAAGAGAACCAAGCACATCAAGAGACGCTTCAATTCCATCCGGGATCTAGTCCAGGTGGGAGACATAGAGATTTGCAAGATACATACAGATCTGAATGTTGCAGACCCGTTGACTAAGCCTCTTCCACGAGCAAAACATGATCAGCACCAAGGCTCCATGGGTGTTAGAATCATTACTTTGTAATCTAGATTATTGACTCTAGTGCAAGTGGGAGACTGAAGGAAATATGCCCTAGAGGCAATAATAAAGTTATTATTTATTTCCTTATATCATGATAAATGTTTATTATTCATGCTAGAATTGTATTAACCGGAAACGTAATACATGTGTGAATACATAGACAAACAGAGTGTCACTAGTATGCCTCTACTTGACTAGCTCATTAATCAAAGATGGTTATGTTTCCTAACCATGAACAAAGAGTTGTTATTTGATTAACGGGATCACATCATTAGGTGAATGATCTGATTGACATGACCCATTCCATTAGCTTAGCACCCGATCGTTTAGTATGTTGCTATTGCTTTCTTCATGACTTATACATGTTCCTATGACTATGAGATTATGCAACTCCCGTTTGCCGGAGGAACACTTTGTGTGCTACCAAACGTCACAACGTAAATGGGTGATTATAAAGGTGCTCTACAGGTGTCTCCAAAGGTACATGTTGGGTTGGCGTATTTCGAGATTAGGATTTGTCACTCCGATTGTCAGAGAGGTATCTCTGGGCCCTCTCGGTAATGCACATCACTTAAGCCTTGCAAGCATTGCAAATAATGAGTTAGTTGTAGGATGATGTATTACAGAACGAGTAAAGAGACTTGCCGGTAACGAGATTGAACTAGGTATTGAGATACCGACGATCGAATCTCGGGCAAGTAACATACCGATGACAAAGGGAACAATGTATGTTGTTATGCGGTCTGACCGATAAAGATCTTCGTAGAATATGTGGGAGCCAATATGAGCATCCAGGTTCCGCTATTGGTTATTGACCGGAGACGTGTCTCGGTCATGTCTACATTGTTCTCGAACCCATAGGGTCCGCACGCTTAAGGTTTCGATGACAGTTATATTATGAGTTTATGAGTTTTGATGTACCGAAGTTAGTTCGGAGTCCCGGATGTGATCACGGACATAACGAGGAGTCTCGAAATGGTCGAGACATAAAGATTGATATATTGGATGGCTATATTCGGACACCGGAAGTGTTCCGGGGAAGTTTCGGATAAAACCGGAGCACCGGGGGGTTACCGGAACCCCTCGGGGGGTTAATGGGCCTCATGGGCCTAAAGTGGAGAAGAGGAGGGGCTGCCAGGGCAGGCCGCGCGCCCCCTCTCCTCCTAGTCCGAATTGGACAAGGAGGGAGGGGCGGCGCCCCCCCCCTTTTTCCTTCTCTCCTTCCCCCTCTCCTACTTGGACAAGGAAAGGGAGGGGAGTCCTACTCACGGTAGGAGTAGGACTCCTCCTGCGCGCCTCCTACTAGGGCCGGCCGCACCCCCCCCCCCTTGGATCCTTTATATACGGAGGCAAGGGGCACCCCTAGACACACAAGTTGATCAACGTGATCATATTCTTAGCCGTGTGCGGTGCCCCTTCCACCATAGTCCTCGATAATATTGTAGCAATGCTTAGGCGAAGCCCTGCAACGGTAGTACATCAAGATCGTCACCACGCCGTCATGCTGACGGAACTCTTCCCCGAGACTTTGCTGGATCTGAGTCCGGGGATCGTCATCGAGCTGAACGTGTGCTAGAACTGGGAGGTGTCGTGGTTTCGGTGCTTGATCGGTCGGGCCGTGGACACGTACGACTACATCAACCAAACGCTTCCATTGTCGATCTACAAGGGTACGTAGATCACACTCTCCCCCTCTCGTTGCTATGCATCACCATGATCTTGCGTGTGCGTAGGAAATTTTTTGAAATTACTACGTTCCCCAACAAAAGCGTCTTCAGCGTGGCACGAGCCCTCTTCTCCATCTTCAGAAAGGCCTCCCGATCCTCCGCGAGGACCTTCGCCTTGGCATCTAGCTCGGTCCTCTCCGCCTTCAGTGACCGCTCCAGCGTCTCCAACCGGCCATGGCGGTCATCAAGCTTGACGTCCCGGTCCTTGACGGCAGCCTCCCGAGCCTTCATCTCCTTCTCTTTCTCCTGGCGGCCGTGGACCTCCTTGGCAAGCTCGTCGCACAGGCCTTGCAGCTTGGTCTCCAGCGCCTCGCAGCGAGCCTTGGCAGCCTCAGCATCGCCCAGGGCAGCATCGCGAGTGGCCTTGGCTTGGTTGGCGGCCTGCTTCTCCCCCTCGGAGGCCGCCATGGCCTGGCTCAGCGCTGCTCGGACGGAGGCAGCGGAACGGGCCCAGCCAGAAGCTAACTCCAGGCGCCCGGCCGCTAGGCGAGGGTCCGCGCTCAGAAGATCCTCCCGCAGCTGGCTCAGTTCACTGGCGACCTGGTCCAGGACGGCGGCAGAGGGAACAGAAGAAGCGGGAATCAGCAGAGCAGACGAAGAAGACGGCAGCGTGATAACGGCTTGGCAGGAAGGAACCCCCTGGGCCTTGGCTGCCCCGGCTGCAGCATCGAGTGCAGTCGACTCCAGGGTCAACGGAGCCACGGGGGCTGACTCCTCGCCGAGGCATCCCAGTCGGCCTCGCGAGGACAACCGGGCAGGGGAGGTGCGAGCCACGCCGTCTTTCCCCTTAGTGGATGAAGTCGCCATCCCGGCAGGTGGACTCGCCCCAAGCGGGGCCGCAGGAGCCCCTTTCAACCTCTTCGCCGTAGGCGCCAGCCTGACAAAAGAATATGAACGTCAAGCCTCGGCGGAAGAAACCAAGCAAATCACGAATCGAGCACTTACTGGTCGTCGCTCGCGGACCCAAGCAACCTCCGGCCGAACTTGAAGCCCAAAAGCCTGCAGCTGGGGTCAGCCTTGGGAGGCCCGGAAGCAGAAGGCACGTCAGGAGGGCTGGAGCTGGCCTCGGATCGCTCAAGGACCAGAGCAGACTCTGGGGGAACCAGCCTCGACTTGCCCTTCCTCGCGACCAGGGGAGAGTCCTCCCCTCCTCGCCTGGCACCGGCCTCGTCGTCGTCCGGCATGGAGCGAAGGACCTGGGACCTGCGCCGAGGGAAAGACTCCCTCAACTCCTCGCCAGTCGCCTCAGAGTCAGATTCTTCTTCCTCCGCCTCTCCTTCCCCCTCGCTCTCGCTGGAGCTGTCGGAGGACACGTTCACCATCGCCAGTGCCGCAAGACCCTCGGGAGCTTCCGCGGGCACCAGCCCATCGCCATTAAAGGTGGGCATGGCATTCACCACCTGCTCCTAGTCGTCGCGAAGGAACAGGGGGACGAGGGCGCCCACCGGCTTCGCCACATCTCCCCCAACCAAGGAATGGAGGGTCGCGGCCAGATTCTCATCAGTCCGGGCCTCAGAGCTTAGGCGCAAGGCGGCATCTGCTTCCCCAAGCCTCCACAACGGGAGCGAGTGCTCTTGGAGTGGAGCCACCCGGTGCTCCAATAACTCCCTCAGGAGCGTGGCTCTAGTCAGCTTCGTTGTCCCCAAGTTGCTCGGCCTCAGGTCCGCGTTCATCCTCTTCAGCACCGCCCTTGCACGGGGGTTGATGAGCTCCGCGGGGGACCACGCGTCGACAGCCTTGGGCTGCCCCGTAGGCAACACCAGACGGGGGTGGAGGCGTCCGACGTCCACCATGACCCACTTGCTCCGGAAGCCTTCAATTCTCTTCCCAGGCTTCGAGATAGCATTGGCATTGGAGTATGCGATGAAGCTCGCACATGCGGAGACATGGCCACCAGAAACCCGGAGGGAAAAATAGTGGTGCAACAAGGCCACTGAGGGCTTTACCCCGACATGAGCCTCACAGTAGTAAGCAAAATCGTCAGGAGAAGAACAGAGTTGGGGTGGAGATACAGAGCCTGCAAGTTGTACTGGCGGAGAACAGCAAAGAAGAACTCAGAGAAAGGAGGCACCAGACCGGCGACGATGGCACTCACAAAAAGCGGATAGAAGGTGCTCCCCCCGCTTTTAGGCTGGTCGGAGCCGGCCTTGAGCATAGTCGTCCCCTTGCTGCCCTGCGAAACCGTCATCACGCACGTGAGGGCGAGGATCTTCTCCGGCAAGTTCGGGGAATCCAGGGTCGGCGAGTACCAGGCCTCGGTCGGGGACTTGCGAGGCGCCATGGCGTGCCGGGCGAGAAGGATTGAGACAGATCTGGAGGATTTCGGAAGCAAGAAGGAGGAGAGCGAGAAAGGGGATCGGGGCAAGGTGAACAAGAACAAAGCAAGTAAGTCTGGGTCGAGAACCTCTTTTGTCAGATGGACAGTTGCCGAAGCGTCGGGGGAAGCGCAGACGCCCACGTCCAATCAATCACCACGCGGCGCCCGAGGCCGCAGGCTTTCTGGGCCCACGGCGCTTCGTGCTTGCCCCTTCGCTTCCCTGCTAGGCCAAGCCCGGGAGCGCCTTGGGCCCGGGGGCTACTGTCGGTGTTCTGGGAACGGGGGTCCCCAGACTTGCCTGCCTGCGGCCTGCGGCGTGGCTCAAGTGGGGGCCCAGTGTGGCCCATCTTCATCAGCTCAAGCTCAAGACCCTCGCGAGGGGCCAAGCCTCGTGGTGCCGGCGACAGAAAACTTCCTCAGAGGCAGCCTCATCAGGCAGGCTCGCGAGGAGGCGGAGAAATCAAGGCAGGGGTACCTCGCGAGGAGCCTGTGACGCAAGCCATGACGATCGAGACCAGGCAGGCGCCGGCCTGCGCAGTGTCCTTGTTTCCCCTTTGGTGCAAAGGGGCCAAGCACAGGCCAAGGCATCGGGCAAAGGTTACCATTCCGGTGCAACAAGACCAAGACCAGCAGAGCGGAAGGACGGAGGTCACCGTGTTGCCCAAGACGGCGTCATCACCAGAGCTTTTGGCAGCCAAAGACCACCTTTGGTCAGGATAACTTGTACTAGATGTTCCCCTTCAAAATGGCCAATTCTTGGCGCCCTTCCCGCTCATTATTTGGGGAGAGGGCCAAGGCCCCTATAAATAGAGCTAGCCACCACAGAAGGAAGAAGAACAACAAAAAAAGGAAGAAAGAGAGACAGCGAGAGATCTGGTAGAATCCTAGCAGAGAGAGAGAGGCGACTGAACTCACCCAAGCAATTCATCGCACCATCTCAAGAACACCTCTCGCGAGGCTGATCTTCCCTTGTACTGTTCATCATCAGCCCCCGAGGCAATCCACCACACCACACACTGGAGTAGGGTATTACACCACAACGGTGGCCCGAACCAGTATAAACCTCGTGTCCCTTGTGTTGTTCATTGTTTCCAACTTAGATCACGCGAGGAGATTGGACGTAGATCGGTAGGGGAGAGATCTTCGCGCGCACCCTAGTGTTCGAACCTCAAGGGTCTGCCGAAACCCGAAATCCGACACCTTGCATGACAAAAAAGCATGGCAACAGCAAGATGACATGTTCATGAAGCTAACCATGGCAAGAGCAAGTTCATAGCATGCTTGGATCACTAACAACAACCATGGAAAAATTGATTAACATGTAAACAATCTGCCAGGAACATTTTATAGCAAAAGTAGAGCAAGATTAAGACATGCTACGGCACTCCATAATTGCAAAAGGGGGCATGGATGGATAGAGCATAACCACATGTTCAAAACATCCTTAATGAAGCAACTCAAAACAAGCATGGATCTCACTGTAGCATCATGTTTACATGGCATCAAAATAACAGCAGAACAAGGACTTAGCAAAATCCTAAATCCCTAAAAACAGCAATATCACGAGGCCTAGTTTGCATGCTTGTGCTAGTCATGACACTGATCAAAAAAATACATGGCAAGCACCCCTGTAAAGATGGCATGGCATAGTTCAAAACACATGTAGAGCTCATGCCCATATGAAGCACACATCAAATGTGACGAAAATGAGAAATCATCATAATCTGATAAGTAACAGCAGGAAACATTTTATAGCCCTCTTGCATCAATGATTAGGACATCAAGATGAACTCAAACAAGCATGCCACAATGGAATGAAATGAAGAGCATCTCCCAATGAACATTTTGATATCTCATATGCATGAAACGGAGCTACGGTCATGGAGTTATGATGCATTGAACAGAGCATGGAAATATTAAGGACTTGTAAGAAAATGACCTCTCAGAAGATAGATCTAGGGTTCGTCTTCTCTGCATGCGAACTGAGGTTCGCCGGAAGGAGCTGGCCAGAGTAGTCGTCGAAGAAGCTCGAGGGCGGCGGACCGGGGCCGGGGAGGCTGGATCCGGGCGGTGGAGGAGCTCGGGTGGCGCGGAAGCCGAGGGGCGTCGTGGCTCCGGCACGGTGGTTGACGACGCGGTTGGCGACGGAGGCGGCGGCCGGCATGCTGCGGCAGCGCGGTCGCGGTGGTGGCGGCAGCCGGCGAGGTGGAGAGCGGCGGCGGGGAGGCGCTGCGAGGGGGGACGAAGGGCGGCGGCGCGGGGAGGCACGGGTGCGCGGGCGGCGGTTATGGGTCGGGCGGGCCCAATCCGGGCTCACCGGGTCGCGGCGGCGGGAGGCGGCGGAGATGCCACGTGGCGGCGGCGGGATGGAAGGGGCGCGGCGGCGGACGCATCCGGCCGGTGCAGACATGTCCGACGCGGAGGGAGAGGGTGATAGCTAGGGTTTGGACAAGAAATTCGGGGAAGAAGACATATTTATAGGTAGGAGGAGGTAGGAGTGTCCAAATGGAGTGTAGTTTTCACCCACGCGATCGTGATCCGACGACGGAGGACATGGTAGTGGTTTGGATGGGTTATTGGGCCGTTTTGGAGGGGTGTTGGGCTGCAACACACAAGAGGCTTTTGCGGTTACCCGGTTAACCGTTGGAGCATCAAACGAACTCCAAATGGCATGAAATTTGACAGGCGGTCTACAGGTGGTGTACCAAGGCCACTTGGTAAATCTCAGTCCATTCTGAGAACGTTTAACACCCGCTGATGAAAAGAGACAAAAGGGGTACGCCGGTGCACGTAGGAGTGTCGGATTGCAAAACGGACAGCGGGGAAAATGCTCGGATGCAAGAGACGAACACGTATGCAAATGAGATGCACATGATGACATAATATGAAATGCATGACATGAACAAAATGCAAAACAAAGACAAAAACCAAACCACGAAGGGAAATGTCATAACTTAAAGCCGAAAAAGGCCAGAGTTGGAGTTACAAATATGGCAAGTTACATCCGGGGTGTTACAACACTCCACCACTACGAAAGGATCTCGTCCTGAGATCTAGGACTGAAACAACTCCAGATATTCGGAACGGAGGTGATGCTCGTGCTCCGAGGTGGCTTCTCGGTCGGAATGGTGTGACCACTTCACTTTCAGGAATTTGATAGACTTGTTGCGAGTCTTGCGCTCAGTTTCTTCAAGAATAGCAACGGGATGCTCATGATGAGACAGTTCTTCTTGGAGGTCAATCTCTTCGAAGTTGATGGTGCGATCAGGAGTCTTGAAGCACTTGCGAAGTTGTGACACGTGAAACACATCATGCACATTCGCAAAGTTGGACGGAAGCTCAAGTTGATAGGCGAGATCGCCTCTTTTGCCAATGATCTTGAAAGGACCCACGTATCTAGGGGCAAGCTTCCCTTTGATACCGAAGCGACGAGTACCTTTCATTGGAGAGACGCCGAGGTAGACATGGTCTCCGATCTCGAAAGCCAAGTCACGGTGCTTGCTATCATAGTAACTCTTCTGGCGCGATTGTGCGGCTTTGAGATTCTCACTGATGAATTTGCACATTTCTTCAGCCTCTATGATTAAGTCATTGCCAAGAAGTTGGTGTTCACCAGTCTCTGACCAATTAAGAGGAGTACGGCACTTTCTGCCATAGAAAATTTCGAATGGGGCCTTGCCCGAACTCACTTGGAAGCTGTTGTTATAGGAGAACTCAGCAAATGGAAGACAATCTTCCCACTTCATACCGAAGGAAATAACACAAGCCCTGAGCATATCTTCAAGAATTTGATTGACTCGCTCGACTTGGCCACTAGTTTGAGGATGGAAGGTTGTGCTGAAGCGAATGTTGGTGCCCATGGCCTTCTGGAAGGAGTACCAGAACTTAGAAGTGAAGATGCTTCCATGATCAAAAGATATCAATTGTGGAATGCCGTGCAAGGAGACAATCCTGGAGGTGTATAGCTCTGCCAACTGAGCTGATGTGATAGATTCTTTGATAGGAAGGAAATGAGCCACTTTAGTAAGCTTGTCGATGACAATGAAGATAGCATCATTTCCACGCTTGGACTTGGGAAATCTAGTCACGGAGTCCATCTCAATATGGTCAAACTTCCATTCTGGAATAGCAAGAGGTTGGAGGAGATCCGCTGGCCGTTGGTGTTCTGCTTTCACTCTTCTGCAGACATCACATTCATTCACGAACTTGGCAATTTCTCGCTTCATTCGAGTCCGCCAATACGACTGCTTGAGGTCATGGTACATCTTCATACTTCCAGGATGAATGGATAGAAGGGAATTGTGCGCCTTGTTCATAATGAATTTCCTTAGATCACCTTTAGGAACCACAATTCGATCCCCAAAGAAAAGAGTGTCTTTGTCATCAATGCGATAGCACTTGTATTTGGGTTGGCTCTTGGCAATCCCATTTTTCACCTTCTTCACCATGGCATCGAGGAGTTGTGCCTCACGAATTTGATCTTCCAAAGTAGGAGAGACTTGAAGGTTGGAAAGAAAGCCTTGAGGAACAACTTGGAGATTCAGTTTGCGGAAAGCTTCACAAAGGTCCGGTTGGAAGGGCTTGAGAATTAAGTTGTTGTAGTAAGCATTCCTGCTCAAAGTATCTGCAATGACATTGGCCTTTCCTGGAGTATATTCAATACTCGGATTGTATTCTTGAATCATTTCGACCCAACGAGTCTGTCTGAGGTTGAGGTTGGGCTGAGTGAAGATGTACTTGAGGCTCTTATGATCTGCGAAGATGTCGCCTTTCCTTCCCAACAAGAGATGTCTCCACGTTAATAATGCATGGACAACTACCGCCAACTCGAGGTCGTGAGTGGGGTAGTTCTTTTCGTTGGGCTTCAACTGACGAGAGATATAAGCCACAACTTTCTTCTCTTGCATTAACACAGCACGGAGACCTTGCAGGGACGCAGCACAAAAAACTTCAAATGGCTTGGATTCATCAGGAGGAGTCAAGACAGGAGTTGTGACTAACTTCTCTTTGAGGGTGTTGAAAGCAATGTCACATTCAGGCATCCAGACATACTTGACATGCTTCTGGAGGAGGTTGGAAAGAGGCTTTGAAATCTTAGAGAAATTCTCAACGAATCTTCGACAATAGCTTGCAAGCCCAAGAAAACTGCGGAGCTGCTTGAAATTCTCAAGAGGTAGGAGTGTCCAAATGGAGTGTAGTTTTCACCCACACGATCGTGATCCGATGACGGAGGACATGGGAGTGGTTTGGATGGGTTATTGGGTCGTTTTGGAGGGGTGTTGGGCTGCATCACACAAGAGGCTTTTGCGGTTACCCGGTTAACCATTGGAGCATCAAACGAACTCCAAATGGCACGAAATTTGACAGGATCGTCGGATCACGATCGTGTGGGTGAAAACTACACTCCATTTGGACACTCCTACCTCCTCCTAGCTATAAATATGTGCTCTCCTCTTTCAAATCCGGGTCCCGAAAACCCTAGATCCATCCCCGCCACCGCGCCCCGTCCAACCCACCGCCGCCATGTGGCATCTCCGCCGCCTCCTGCCACCGCGGCCTGGCGAGCCCGGATCGGGCCCGCCCGGCCCATCGCCGCCGCCCGCGCACCCGCGCCGCCGCCCTTCGTTCCCCCTCGCAGTGCCTCCCCGCCGCCGCTCTCCACCTCGCCGGCCGCCGCCTCCGCCGTGACCACGCCGCCACAGCACGCCGCCCGCCGCCTCCGCCACCAACCGCGTCATCGACCACCGCACCGGAGCCGTGCCGCCCGAGCTCCTCCACCGCCCGGATCCGGCCTCCCCGGCCCCCGATCCGCCGCCCTCGAGCTTCTCCGGCGACTACTTCGGCCAGCTCCTTCCAGCAAACCTCGGTTCGCGTGTAGAGAAGACGAACCCTAGATCTATCTTTTGAGAGGTTCTTTTCTTCTAAGTCCTTAATATTTGCATGCTCTGTTCAACGCATCATAACTCCATGACCATAGCTCCGTTTCATGCATATGAGATATCACAATGTTCATTGGGAGATGCTCTTCATTTCATTCCATTGTGGCATGCTTGTTTGAGTTCATATTGATGCCCTAATCATTGATGCAAGAGGGCTAAAATGTTTCCTGTTGTTACTTATCAGATTATGATGATTTGTCATTTTTGTCACATTTGATGTGTGCTTCATATGGGCATGAGCTGTACATGTGTTTTGATATATGCCATGCCATATTTACAGAGGTGCTTGCCTTGTATATTTGTGATCAATGTGGTGACTAGCACAAGCATGCAAACTAGGCCTCATGATATTGCTATTTTCAGGGACTTATTGCTAAGTCCTTGTTCTGTTGTTATTTTGATGCCATGTAAACATGATGCTATAGTGAGATCCATGCTTGTTTTGAGTTGCTTCAGTAAGGATGTTTTGAACATATGGTTATTCTCTATCCATCCATGCCCCTGTTTTCAATTATGGAGTGTCCTAGCATGTCTTAATCTTGCTCTACTTTTGCTATAAAATGTTCCTGGCAGATTGTTTACATGTTAATCAATTTTTCCATGGTTGTTGTTAGTGATCCAAGCATGCTATGAACTTGCTATTGCCATGGTTAGCTTCATGAACATGTCATCTTGTTGTTTCCATGCTTTTTTTGTCATGCAAGGCATTGTGGTGAGTGATTTGAGGTTGCAAAGTTGCCTTCATAATTCTGTTTATGCCATGCTCAGTTTTCTGCTAAGTCTGAAACTGTTAATAAAACTTGCTATGTTTACATGGGTGCCATCATATCTTCTGTGCCTTTTTGGCTCGTGTTCAGAAAGGGACTTTTGTTCTATGCATTTAGTAGATTCATGCCATGTCTTTGTTTGCTATGATCTGTTCCTGTAGCATGTTGCTTGCTTGCTCTAAACATGGCATCCTGATATTATTTCTGGCATGTTAGTATTTTCACAAAGTCTGTGAAGCTGATATCTTTTGCACTTTTGCCATGCTTGTTTGACCCAGTTCTAGTGTGATTTAGCCGTAGCTCAGTGTTCATATTTTGTCAACCATCTTGAGTACATCACTGCCATATGCCTTGTTGATATGTTGGGGTGCAGTAGCTTAGTTTCTTGTTGCATTCTAGATGGCATCGTGTTGTTAATCGCATAATTGTGCCATTCTTATTTTGCTTGCCATTGGCAAACCGTGCATCCGTTTCCGGCCATCTTTATATCGTTTTCGACCGAAATCATCTCATCTTTCCAGTGCCACACTTGGTTTGCCAAGTTGATGCCTTGTTCATTCTTCCCCTTCCGAAGCACACATAGGCATTGCATATCATGTCTTGCATATCATGCCATGTTTTGCATCATGTTGCTTGTGCATTGCATCGTGATTGATTGTTGGTCCTTTTCTTGTGTTCTTGCTTTGGGTAGAGCCGGGAGACGAGTACGTGATCGAGGAACCTGTTGAGTACGCTAACGAGGATCAAGCTTTCGTCAACTCTGAGAAGTTTGCAGGCAAGATGACCATACCCTCAAAATCACTTCTATCTTTGCTTGCTAGTTGTTCGCTCTATTGCTATGCCGCACTACCTACGACTTGCTATATCATGCCTCCCATATTGCCATGTCAAACCTCTAACCCACCTTTCGTAGCCAGCTGTTGTTTGGCTATGTTACCATTTTTCTCAGCCCCTCTTATAGCGTTGCTAGTTGCAGGTGAAGATGAAGTTTGTTCCATGTTAGAACATGGATATTGTTGGGATATCATTATTATCTCTTATTTACTTTAATGCATCTATATACTTGGTAAAGGGTGGAAGGCTTGGCCTTATGCCTGGTGTTTTGTTCCACTCTTGCCGCCCTAGTTTCCGTCATACCGGTGTTATGTTCCTTGATTTTGTGTTCCTTACGCGGTTGGGTGTTATGGGAACCCCTTGACAGTTTGCTTTGAATAAAACTCCTCCAGCAAGCCCCAACCTTGGTTTTACCATTTGCCTACCTACCACCATATACCTTCCCTTGGGTTCTGCAGACTCAAGGGTCATCTTTATTTTAACCCCCCCCCCCCCGGGCCAGTGCTCCTCTGAGTGTTGGTCCGAAATGGCCAGCCTGCGGGGCCACCTCGGGGCAACTCGAGGGTTGGTTTTACTCATAGCTTGAGCTATCTGGTGTGCCCTGAGAACAAGATACGTGCGACTCCTATTGGGATTTTTCGGCACATCAGGCGGCTTTGCTGGTCTTGTTTTACCATTGTCGAAATATCTTGTAACCGGGATTCCGAGACTGATTGGGTCTTCCCGGGAGAAGGAATATCCTTCGTTGATCGTGAGAGCTTGTGAAGGGCTAAGTTGGGACACCCCTGCAGGGTTTTGAACTTTCGAAAGTTGTGCCCGTGGTTATGGGCAGATGGGAATTTATTAATATCCGGTTGTAGAGAACTTGACACTTAACTTAATTAAAATGAATCAACCGCGTGTGTAGCTGTGATGGTCTCTTTTCGGCGGAGTCCGAGAAGAGAACACGACCTCGTGTTATGTTTGAACATAAGTAGCTTCAGGATCACTTCTTGATCACTATTAGCTTCTTGACCGTGCGTTGCTTCTCTTCTCACTCTCTTTTGCGTAAGTTAGCAACCATATATGCTAGTGCTTGCTGCAGCTCCACCTCACTACCCTTTCCTACCTTTAAGATTAAATAGTCCTGATCTCGCGGGTGTGAGATTGCTGAGTCCCTGTGACTCATAGATACTTCCAAACAGATGCAGGTGCCGATGATGCTAGTGCAGGGGACGCTACCGAACTCAAGTGGGAGTTCGACGAGGATTCGGGCCATTACTATGTTTCTTTTCCGGATGATTGGTAGAGGAGCCCAGTTGGGACGATCGGGGATCTAGCATTTGGGGTTGTCTTTCTTTATTTTGGTTCCGTAGTCGGACCTTTGCTTGTACCTTGGATGATGTATGATATATTTATGTATTGTGTGAAGTGGCGATTGTAAGCCGACTCTATCCCTTTCTTATTCAGTACATGGGATGTGTAAATATTACCCCTCTTGCGACAGACCTACCATGCGGCTATGCCTCTAAGTCGTGCCCCGACACGTGGGAGATATAGCCGCATTGTGGGTGTTACAAGTTGCACCAGGCCGTGGCGGGAGGCGGCGGCGGCGGGTTGGACGGGGCGCGGTGGCGGACGCGTCCGCCGGTGGAGACGTGTGCGGCACGGAGGGAGAGGGTGATAGCTAGGGTTTGGACGAGAAATTCAGGGAAGAAGACATATTTATAGGTAGGAGGAGGTAGGAGTGTCCAAATGGAGTGTATTTTTGCCCACACGATCGTGATCCAATGACGGAGGACATGAGAGTGGTTTGGATGGGTTATTGGGCCGTTTTGGAGGGGTGTTGGGCTGCAACACACAAGAGGCTTTTGCGGTTACCCAGTTAACCGTTGGAGCATCAAACGAACTCCAAATGGCACGAAATTTGACAGGCGGTCTACCGGTGGTGTACCAAGGCCACTTGGCAAATCTAGGTCCATTCCGAGAACGTTTAACACCTGCTCACGAAAAGAGACAAAAGGGGTACGTCGGTGCATGTAGGAGTGTCAGATTGCAAAACGGACAACGGGGAAAATGCTCGGATGTAGGAGATGAACACGTATGGAAATGAGATGCACATGATGACATGATATGAAATGCATGACATGAACAAAATGCAAAACGAAGACAAAACCCCAACCACGAAGGGAAATATCATAACTTAAAGCCGAAAAAGGCAAGAGTTGGAGTTACAAATATGGCAAGTTACATCCGGGGTGTTACAAAGGACCAGAGGGGAAGCCCTTCTCCCATCTAGGGGGGAGGTCAAGGAAGAAGAAGAATAAGGGGGGCTCTCTCCCCCTCTCTCCCGGTGGCGCCGGAACGCCGTCGGGGCCATCACCGCAACGACAATCTAGACCAACAACTTCCCCGCCATCATCACCAACTCTCTCCCGCTCTATGTAGCGGTGTAACACCTCTTCTCCTTGCTGTAATCTCTACTTAAACATGGTGTCAACGCTATATATTATTTCCCAATGATGTATGGCTATCCTATGATGTTTGAGTAGATCCATTTTGTCCTATGGGTAGATTGATGATCCTCATTGGTTTGAGTTGCATGTTTTATTATTGGTGTTGTCCTATGGTGCTCTCCGTGTCGCGCAAGCATGAGGGATCCCTGCTGTAGGGTTTGCAATATGTTCATGATTTTCTTATGGTGGGTGGCGTGAGTGACAAAAGCACAGACCCGAGTAAGTAGGTTGTTTGTGTATGGGAATAAAGAGGACTTGATACTTTAATGCTATGGTTGGGTTTTACCTTAATGATCTTTAGTAGTTAAGGATGTTTGCTAGAGTTCCAATCATAAGAGCATGTGATCCAAGAAGAGAAAATATGTTAGCTTATGCCTCTCCCTCATATAAAATTGCAATAATGATTACCGGTCTAGTTATCGATTGCCTAAGGACAAATAACTTTATTGTGACAAAAAGCTCTCTACTGAAACTAACTTAGTTGTGTATTTATCTAAACAGCCCCTAGCTTTTATTTACACGCTATTTATTATGTTGCAAACCTATCCAAACAACACCTAGAAAATACTTCTACTTTCATACTTGTTATCTGTAAAGTGAACGTAAAGCGTGCATAGAGTTGTACCGGTGGTCGGTAGAACTTGAGGGGATATTTGTTCTACCTTTAGCTCCTCATTGGATTCGACACTCTTACTTATCGAAAGATGCTATAACTGATCCCCTATAATTGTAGGTTATCAAGACCTTTTTCAGGCACCGTTGCCGGGGAGCAATAGCTTGGGGTGAATATTCTCATGTGTGCTTGTTTGCTTTATCACTAAGTAGTTTTTATTTGTTGTTCTACATTGTTTTATATCTTTAGTTATGGATATGGAACACGAAATACCAAAAAAATTAGGTGTACTTGCTATTCATGGATATGGGGAACCTCCTAAACCCCTCGATGCTCATTATGTGAAAGATATTATGGACTACTTTAATAATCCTGAGAAAGCCCCATTAAATTATATAATGGGAGACACGTTGGATCAACGTGAATACTTTAGGGATTATCGCTTGACTCAAAAAGGGAAACTATTATGGGATCAAATTTATATGTTGCATTGGTATGCTCAAGATCTATGCTTGAGATATGATTATACTTGTTGCTCTAGGATGAAGGATCCACACCTACCCTTTTCATGTAAATTTAATGATAATAAAACCTTGGCTTCTTATGCTAATGGTATATATTATTACTATGATGTGGAACGAATAGAAGAATTTGTTGTTTTTAAGGGTGCTTGTGAAATCAAATGTTTGTTTGAAGAGTATGAAAATTATGATGATGAAGTTTACAGATCTAAAAATCTTTCTATACTTAAATATTTCTATTTGAATTATAAATACAATGCCGATATTGATGCATTTATTGAAAAGGTCTCCACTGTCCAAGAAGAGACCAGTATTTTGCAGGAAAATATGGAAGAAGAAATTGATGACACTTTGAGCTCATTAGATGAAAAAGATGATGAGGAGAGCGAAGAACAAAAGGAGGAAGCGCGGATTGATCACCCGTGCCCACCTTATAATGAGAGTAACTCTTTATCCCATGCATTGTTTAATTTCCCTTCATGCTTACCGAAGCATGATTGCTATGATAATTGCTATGACCCTTTTGATTCATTTGAAATATCCCTTTTTGATGAAATTGATGCTTTCTATGCTTGTGGCCATGATGCCAATATGAATTATGCTTGTGGCCATGATGCCAATATGAATTATGCTTATGGCGATGAACTTGCTATAGTTCCTTATGTTAAACATGAAATTGTTGCTATTGCACCCACGCATGATAGTCCTATTATCTTTTTGAATTCTCCCAACTACACTATATCGGACAAGTTTGCACTTATTAAGGATTATATTGATGGGTTGCGTTTTACTATTGCAATGATGATTTTGATAAATATAATATGCATGTGTTTGCTGCTCCTACTTGCAATTATTATGAGAGAGGAACTACATCTCCGCCTCTCTATATTTCCAATATGATAAAATTGCAAGAAACTGTTTATACTATGCATTGCCTTTACTTTGTGTGCATGAATAGTTCTTTTATGACATGCCGATGCATAGGAAGAGAGTTAGACTTCGAGAGCCTAAGCTTGGGGATGCCTGAGGCACCCCAAGGTAATATTCAAGGACTCCCAAGAAACTAAGATTGGGGATGCCCCGGAAGGCATCCCCTCTTTCTTCTAACGATCATCGGTAATTTTACTTGGAGCTATATTTTTATTCATCACATGATATGAATAAATCTTGGAGCGTAGTGTGCCCTTTGATTTTTCTTTTAGTAATGCACCATGCTGGCATGAGATAGTCCTTGGTTGATTTATAGAATGCTCTTTGCACTTCACTTATATTTTTTGAGTGTGGCTTTATAAAAAGCTTCATGTGCTTCACTTATATCATTTGAAGTTTGGATTGCCTGTTTCTCTACACATAGAAAACCGCCATTTATAGAATGCTCTTTTGCTTCACTTATATTTGTTAGAGCGTGGGCATATATTTTGTAGAAAGAATTAAACTCTCATGCTTCACTTATATCTATTTAGAGAGTTGAAAGGAATTGGTCATTCACATGGTTAGTCATAAAATCCTACATAAAACTTGTAGATCACTGAATATGATATGTTTGATTCCTTGCAATAGTTTTGCGATATAAAGATGATGATGTTAGAGTCATGCTAGTTAGTAATTGTGGATTGGTAGAAATACTTGTGTTGAGGTTTGTGATTCCCGAAGCATGCACATATGGTGAATCGTTATGTGATGAAGTCGGAGCATGATTTATTTCTGATTGTCTTCCTTATGAGCGGCGGTCGGGGACGAGGAATGGTCTTTTCCTACCAATCTATCCCCCTAGGAACATGCACGTAGTACTTTGTTTCGATAGCTAATAAATTTTTGCAATAAGTATGTGAGTTCGTTATGACTAATGTTGAGTCCATGGATTATACGCACTCTCACCCTTCCACCATTGCTAGCCTCTCTAGTACCGCGCAACTTTCGTCGGTGCATTACACCCACCATATACCTTCCTCAAAACAGCCACCATACCTACCTATCATGTCATTTCCATAGCCATTCCGAGATATATTGCCATGCAACTTCCATCATCATCATATAAATGACTTGAGTGTTCATTGTCATATTGCTTTGCATGATCGTAAGATAGCTAGCATGATATTTTTCATGGCTTGTCCATTTTTTGATATCTTTGCTATGCTAAATCATTGCACATCCTGGTACACTGCCAAAGGCATTCATATAGAGTCATATTGTTCTGGATATCGAGTTGTAAGTAAATTAAAGTGTGATGATCATCATTATTAGAGCATTGTCCTAGTGAGGAAAGGACGATGGAGACTATGATTCCCCCACAAGTCGGGATGAGACTCCGGACGAAAAATAAAAATAAAAATAAAGAGGCCAAAAAATGGAGAGGGCCCAAAAAAACAAAAAAAATGAGAGAAAAAGAGAGAAGGGGCGATGCTACCATCCTTTTACCACACTTATGCTTCAAAGTAGTACCATGTTCTTCATAGAGAGAGTCTCCTATGTTGTCACTTTCATATACTAGTGGGAATTTTTCATTATAAAACTTGGCTTGTATATTACAATGATGGGCTTCCTCAAATGCCCGAGGTCTTCATGAAAAAGCAAGTTGGATGCACACCCTCTTAGTTTCAGTTTGAGCTTTCATACACTTATAGCTCTTATGCATCTGTTGCATGGAAATCCCTACTCACTTGCATCGATATCGATTGATGGGCATCTCCATAGCCCATTAATTTGCCTAGTTGATGTGAGACTTTCTCTCTTTTTTATCTTCTCCACACAACCTCCATCATCATATTCTATTCCACCTATAGTGTTATATCCATGGCTCACGCTCATGTATTGCATGAAAGTTGAAAAGGTTTGAGAAGATCAAAAGTATGAAACAATTACTTGGCTTGTCATCGGGGTTGTGCATGATTTGAATATTTTGTGTGATGAAGATGGAGCATAGCCAGACCATATGATTTTGTAGGGATAACTTTCTTTGGCCATGTTATTTTGAAAAGACATGATTGCTTTACTAGTATGCTTGAAGTATTATTGTCTTAATGTCACATGATAGACTATTGCTTTGAATCACTCGTGTCTTAATATTCATGCCATGATTAGATTATATGATCAAGATTATGCTAGGTAGCATTCCACATCAAAAATTATCTTTTTTATCATTTACCTACTCGAGGACAAGTAGGAATTAAGCTTGGGGATGTTGATATGTCTCTGTCGTATCTATAATTTTTTATTGTTCCATGCCAATATTCTACAACTTTCATATACTTTTGGCAACTTTTTATACTATTTTTTGGGACTAACATATTGATCCAATGCCCAGTGTCAGTTCCTGTTTGTTGCATGTTTTTGTTACTCAGAAAATCCATATCAGACGGAGTCCAAACGGGATAAAAAATTACAGAGTTTTTTTGGAATATATGTGATTTTTTGGGAAAAAGAATCAACGTGAGACGATGCCCGAGGGGCCCACAAGGACGGAGGGCATGCCCCTGCTCCTTGTGGTCACCCCATAAGGCGGTTGGTGCCCTTCTTCTAGCGCAAGAAACCTAATATCCGGATAAAAGTCGTGTTAAAATTCCAGGCCAATCGGAGTTACGGATCTCCTGGAATTTAAGAAACGGTGAAAGTCCAGAAACAAGGAGCACAGAAACAAAAGGAAACAGAGAGAGAGAGAGAGAGAGAGAAAGAGATCCAATCTCGGAGGGGCTCCCGCCCCTCCGCCGCCATGGAAGCCAAGGACCAGAGGGGAAACCCTTCTCCCATCTAGGGGGGGTTAAGGAAGAAGAAGAAGAAGAAGAAGAAGGGGGCTCTCTCCCCCTCTCTCCCGGTGGCGCCGGAACGCCACCGGGGCCATCACCGCAATGACAATCTACACCAACAACTTCGCCGCCGTCATCACCAACTCTCCCCCCTCTATGCAGCGGTGTAACACCTCTTCTCCCCACTGTAATCTCTCTACTTAAACATGGTGCTCAATGCTATACATTATTTCCCAATGATGTATGGCTATCCTATGATCTTTGAGTAGATCCGTTTTGTCCTATGGGTTGATTGATGATCGTGATTGGTTTGAGTTGCATGTTTTATTATTGGTGTTGTCTGATGCAGCTTGAAGCTACGTCGGTATTCCCCCAAAGAGGAAGGGATGATGCATGACAGCAACGATAGGTATTTCCCTCAGTGATGAAACCAAGGTTATCGAATCAGTAGGAGAACCAAGCAACACAACATAAACGACACCTGCACACAAATACTCGCAACCCGACGTGTAAAAGGGGTTGTCAATACCTTTCGGGTAGCGGCGCCCCAAGATAGGCAAACAGACATGAATAAATTGTAGTAGATTGATAGATCGAACGCCAAATAAAATAAACGAGAATAAATTGCAGCAAGGTATTTTTGTATTTTTGGTTTAATAGATCTGAAAATAAAATCAAAGGAAATTAGATCGCAAAGGCAAATAATATGAGAAAGAGACCCGGGGGCCGTAGGTTTCACTAGTGGCTTCTCTCGAGAAAAATAGCAAATGGTGGGTAAACAAATTACTATTGGGCAATTGATAGAACTTCAAATAATCATGACGATATCCAAGCAATGATCATTACATAGGCATCACATCCAAGATTAGTCGACCGACTCCTGCCTGCATCTACTACTATTACTCCACACATCTACCGCTATCCAGCATGCATCTAGTGTATTAAGTTCATGGAGAAACGGAGTAATGCAATAAGAACGATGACATGATGTAGATAAGATCTATCTACGTAGAAATAGACCCCATCGTTTTATCCTTAGTAGCAATAATACATACGTGCAGGTTCCCCTTTTGTCGCTGGGATCAAGCATCGTAAGATCGAACCCACTACAAAGCACCTCTTCCCATTGCAAGATAGATAGATCAAGTCGGCCAAACAAAACCCAAATATCGGAGAAGAAATACAAGGCTATAAGCAATCATGCATATAAGAGATCAAAGAAACTCAAATAACTTCCATGGATAAAAAGAGATAGATCTGATCATAAACTCAAAGTTCATCGGATCCCAACAAACACACCGCAAAAAGAGTTACATCATATGGATATCCAAGAGACCATTGTATTGAGAATCAGACGAGAGAGAGAAAGCCATCTAGCTACTGACTACGGACCCGAAGGTCTACAAAGAACTACTCACGCATCATCGGAGAGGCACCAACGGAAGTGGTGAACCCCTCCGTAATGGTCTCTAGATTGGATCTGGTGGTTCTGGACTCTGTGGCAGCTGGAATTGATTTTCGTCGACTCCCCTAGGGTTTCTGGAATATTGGGCTATTTATAGAGCAAACAGTCGGTCTGGGGGCACCCGAGGTGGGCACAACCCACCAGGGGGCGCCTGGGCCTCCTGGCATGCCCTGGTGTGTTGTGCTCCCCTCGGAGCACCCCCCAGGCGCTGCCTTGGCCCATTGGGTGTCTTCTGGTCCAGAAAAAATCTCCATAAAGTTTCATTGCATTTGGACTCCGTTTGGTATTGATTTCCTGTGATGTAAAAAATGCACAAAACAGCAACTGGCACTTGGCACTATGGCAATAGGTTAGTACCAAAAATGATATAAAATGACTATAAAATGATCATAAAACATCCAAGATTGATAATATAACAGCATGGAACAATCAAAAATTATAGATACGTTGGAGACGTATCACTGTCCTATGGTGCTCTTTGTGTCGCGCAAGCGTGAGGGATCCCCACTGTAGGGTTCGCAATATGTTCATGATTGCTTATGGTGGGTGGCGTGAGTGACAGAAGCACATACCCGAGTAAGTAGGTTGTTTGCATGTGGGAATAAAGAGGACTTGATACTTTAATGCTATGGTTGGGTTTTACCTTAATGATCTTTATTAGTTACGGATGTTTGCTAGAGTTGCAATCATAAGTGCATATGATCCAAGAAGAGAAAGTATGTTAGCTTATGCCTCTCCCTCATATAAAATTGCAATAATGATTACCGGTCTAGTTATCGATTGCCTAAGGACAAATAATTTTCTTGTGATAAAAAGCTCTCTACTAAAACTAACTTAGTTGTGTCTTTATCTAAAGAGCCCCTAGCTTTTATTTACACGCTCTTTATTATCTTGAAAACCTATCCAACAACACCTACAAAGTACTTCTAGTTTCATACTTGTTCTCGGTAAAGCAAATGTAAAGCATGCATAGAGTTGTATCGGTGGTTGATAGAACTTGAGGGAATATTTGTTCTACCTTTAGCCCCTCGTTGGGTTCGACACTCTTACTTATCGAAAGAGGCTACAACTGATCCCTACTTGTGGGTTATCAAGCCCTTTTTCTGGCGCCGTTGTCGGGGAGTAATAGCGTGTGGTGAATATTCTCGTGTGTGCTTGTTTTGTTTTATCACTAAGTAGTTTTTATTTGTTGTTCTAAGTTGTTTTATATCTTTAGTTATGGATATGGAACACGAAATACCAAAAAAATAGGTGTGCTTGCTACTCATGTTGATGGGGAACCTCCTAAAACCCTCGATGCTCATTATGTGAAAGATATTATGCACTACTTTAATAATTCTGAGAAAGCCACATTCAATTATATAATGGGAGACACATTGGATCAACGTGAATACTTTAGGGATTATCACTTGACTCAAAAAGGAAAACTATTATGGGATCAAATTTATATGTTGCATTGGTATGCTCGAGATCTATGATTGAGATATGGTCTGGTCAAAAAACGAGAGTCATCGGAAGATGAATGTACGTGAGAGGCTGACAGTGGGGATGCACCACGCCCACGGACACATGCATGCAACTGCATCCTTTTTACCCTGAAAAATGATGGTCCCCCCCGGCAGCTGGGACCCACCAGCTACATCTTCGCACGCAAAGTGCATCCTTATTACGGGAAAAATGACCCCCCTGACAGCTGGGACCCAGCAGCTATATCTTCGCACGCAAGGAAGTGCGTCCTTATCCTCCATGACAGCTGGGACCCACCCGGTCGAAGCGTACATAGCGTTTTCTGTCTTGTCGCGAACGTGTACGTACATATTGGTCGATCGGTCACTCTGCAACGATGAATCGTGGTCGAGTAAATAGCGACACATGTCATAGTAGAGCCCCCCACGTAGCAGTTCAAGCTGTCCTGTCTAAACCATGTACACGTACATATAGCCACACGCCAAAAAGTATGACCACGTACGTACATATGAGCGGGGTCTCAAAACGCGTACTCCCGCATACGAACGGCCAGGTCTCGTGTACATGGAGAGGCAATGGGCGACAGTGATGTCTACTATGCAACTTTATTCTTGTAGACATGTGTTGGGCCTCCAAGCGCAGAGTTTTGTAGGATAGTAGCAATTTTCCCTCAAGTGGATGACCTAAGGTTTATCAATCCGTGAGAGGTGTAGGATGAAGATGGTCTCTCTCAAATGACCCTGCAACCAAATACGAGAAATCTCTTGTGTCCCCAACACACCCAATACAATGGCAAATTGTATAGGTGCACTAGTTCGACGAAGACATGGTGATAAAAGTGTAATATGGATGGTAGAAATATATTTTTATACTCTGAATAAATAAAAACAGCAAGGTAGAAAATATTAAACGAGCACACAAACGGTATTGTAATGCTTGAAAATGAGGCCTAGGGTCCGTACTTTTGCTAGTGCAATCTCTTAACAGTGCTAATATAATTGGATCATATAACCATCCCTCAACGTGCAACGAAGAATCACTCCAAAGTTCCTATCTAGAGCAGAACATAAGATGGAATTGTTTGTAGGGTACGAAACCACCTCAAAGCTATTCTTTCCGATCAATCTATCCTAGAGTTCGTACTAAAATAACCTGAAGCTATTATTTCCGATCGATCTAACCAAGAGTTCGTACTAAAATAACACCAAAGCAAATTCAGATTCATAATATTCAATCCAACACAAAGAACTTCAAAGAATGCCCCAAGATTTCTACCAGAGAAACAAACACAAGAACGTGCATCAACCCCTATGCATAGATTACCCCAATGTCACCTCGGGAATCCGCGAGTTGAGTGCCAAAACATATATCAAGCGAATCAATATGATACCCTATTGTCACCAAGAGTATTCAATTGCAAGACATATATCAAGTGTTCTCAAATCCATAAAAGTATTCAATCCGATAACAACGAAATCTCAAAGGGAAAAACTCAATTCATCACAACAAGATAGAGAGGGGAAAACACCATGTGATCCGACTATATTAACAAATCTCGTGATACATCAAGATCATGACATCTCAAGAACATGAGAGGGAGAAATTAAACACATAGCTACTGGTACAAACCCTCAGCCCCGAGGGTGGACTACTCCCTCCTCATCGTGGTGGCCGCCGGTATGATGAAGATGGCTACCGGTGATGATTCCCCCCTCCGGCGGTACCGGAAAGGGTCTAGATTGGTTTCAGTGGCTATAGAGTCTTGCGACGGCGGAACTTCCGATCTAGGTTAACCCCGATGGTTTTCGGAATATTTGGGAATTTATAGGGTAAAGAGGGGGTGCGGGAGGCCACCGAGGTGGGCACAACCCACCTTGGCGCGCCTAGGCCCCCAGGTGCACCCTGGTGGGTTGTGCCCCCCTCGGGGCACCCCCCAGGTGCTGCTCTGGCCCATTGGTGGTCTTCTGGTCGATAAAAAATCCACAAAAAGTTTCGCGGTGTTTGGACTCCGTTTGATATTGATTTCTGGTGATGTAAAAAACAAGCAAAAAGCAACAACTAGCACTGGGCACTTGGTCAATAGGGTAGTCCCAAAAAATGATATAAAGTTGCTATAAATGATTGTAAAAATCCAAGAATGATAATATAACAGCATGAATACTTCATAAATTATAGATACGTTGGAGACGTATCAAGCAGGGACGTTGTCATGTTCATCTTCAGCTAACCGGCTGAGTCGGAACGGAGGAAACATCGTCGTGTTCACCAGGAGCCAAGTGACTGGGTCGGAACGTGTCCTATTCATCGGGAGGCAACAGACTGGGTCGGAATGGGTCGTGTTCAATGGGAGCCAACTGGCTTGGACGGAACAGCCGGAACGGGGTCTAGCGTGCCGCAAAACGGAGGAAAACGACCTTGTGTTCGACCACGTATGGTCGAAACGGGGTCCTGTTCATCCGGAAGGGTCTGGCGTACCGCAAAACAGAGGAAACAGACTTGTGTTCAAGCTCCTACGGTCGAAACGGGGGTCCTATTCATCGAGAGGGGTGTGGAGTACCATAAAACGGGACTCCACGGGCTACTGTTCATCCACTGTCTACTACCTCGCTCCAGCCTCCATGGGCTACTGTTCATCCACCCTCGACTTCCTCCAGCCTCCACCTGCTACTATTCATCCACCGTCGACTTCCTCCAACCTCCACCAGCTACTATTCACCATGGGGTCCTGTTCATCCAGCCTCCACCGGCTACTGTTCAACCAGCCCTCTCTGCGGGGTCCTGTTCAACCAGCCCTCCACGGGCTACTACTGTTCATCCAGCCCTCCACTGGCTACTGTTCAACCAGCCCTCTCCGGTTGTTGTTCATCCAGCCCTCCATAGGGTCATGTTCATCCACCCCCAACCGGCTCGATCGGGGTCTTGTTCATCCAGCGGCAACGGCCTCTACTACCATGGGGTCCTGTTCATCCAACCCCCACGGGGAACTGTTCATCCAACCCCCAACAACGCTCATTCTTCATCAAGAGGCAGCAGGTTCAATCGGCTTCAGTTAGCAGCAGTAGCGAAGGAATCGCTCGATCGGGTTCAGTTAATAGCCAGGGATTGATCGATAGCTCAGGTTCAGTAACACGTAGCCTGCAGTGCAATCGCTCGACTTTAGTAGGCGAATGCCTCGCTCGGGTTCAGTTAGAGCCCAATGCCTCGCACCCACGCGCGTACGTGTATGAGAGAAACGCGCATCGCTCTCTACCCCGACCACCCACCGTAACCGGAACTCCTCGATATTTTCCTCGCCCTCGCTTCCACCATGGTTTTTTCTGTCATGGATGGCCCAAAGAATGTCATGCAACTGCGTCTCCAGCCTGCCCAGGATGAAAACCCATTTTCTGTCATGATTTTTTGTCATAGAAGTAGGAGCCCACCACATCTGTGATGATACTGGGTTTTGTCACAATTATTGTCATAGAAGTGTCATAAGCATGACATAATATTTTTTTCGTTCTGCCCAAAATGTCACAGATGTGTCTTTATTTTTGTAGTGCTTGACCATATCACATCACAAGATGCCCTGCAAAAACAAGTTAAACGTCTTCTACTTTGTTGTTGCAAGTTTTACATGGCTGCTATGGGCTTCTAGCAAGAACCGTTCTTACCTACGCATCAAACCACAACGGTGTTTTGTCAAGTTGGTTGTTTTAACCTTCTTCAAGGACCGGCCGCAGTCAAATTCGATTCAACTAAAGTAGGAGAAACAGCTACCTGCCAACCACCTTTATGCAAAACTAGTTGCATGTCTGTCGGTGGAACCGGTCTCATGTGCGTGGACATGTAAGGTTGGTCCGGGCTGCTTCATCCCACAATACCATCGAATCAAAATAAGACGTTGGTGGTAAGAAGTATGACTATCACCGCCCACAACTCTTTGTGTTCTACTTGTGCAAATCATCTACGCATAGATCTGGCTCATGATGCCACTGTTGGGTAACGTAGCATGCAATTTAAAAAAATCCTATGCTCATGCAAGATCTATCTAGGAGATTCATGGAAATGAGAGGGGGGAGTGTGTCCACATACCCTCGTAGACCGAAAGCGTAAGTGTTTGACAACGTGGTTGATGTAGTCGAACTTCTTCTAGCTCCGACCAATCAAGCACCGAACGTACGACACCTCCGAGTTCTGCACATGTTCAGCGCGATGACGTCCCCCGCATTATTGATCCAGCAAGGTGTCGAGGAATTAGATGAGTTCTGTCAACACGACGGTGTGGTGACGGTGATGGTGAAGTGATCTGCACAGGGCTTCGCCTAAGCACCGCGAGAATATGACCGGGTGTAAACTGTGGAGGGGGGCGCCGCACACGGCTAACAATTGATGTTGTGTGTTCTAGGCACCCCCTCCCCACATATATATAGGTGAGTGGGGGAGGAGAGCCAGCCAGGGGCGTCCTAGGGTTGGCCGCCGCCCCCTAGGGGCCTTGTCTTGCCCGGCGCCCCCTCTTTCCATGTATGCATGAAGGGGAAGGAAAGAGGGGGGTGAGGGAAGGAAGTGGGAATCCTCATCCACACTTTCCTTTCCCTTCCCCCCCCCCCTTTCCTTCTCCTCCTCATATGGCCTTATAGGGCGCACCAGCCCCTTGTGGGCTGGTGTGTTCCTTCACAAGGCCCATATGGCCCATAGGATTGCCGGGAGTACCCGAAACACCTTTCGGTGACCCGATAAGTACCTGATACCCTCTGGAACAGTTCCGGTGCCCGAATACTATCGTCCCATATATCAATCTTTACCTATTGAACATTTCAAGACTCCCCGTCATGTCCGTGATCTCATCCGGGACTCCAAACAACATTCGGTCACCAAATCATGTAACTCATATAATACAGTATCGTCATCGAGCGTTAAGCGTGCGGACCCTACGGGTTTGAGAACTATGTAGACATGACCGAGACACCTCTCCGGTCAGTAACCAATAGCGGAACCTGGATGCTCATATTGGCTCCTACATATTCTACGAAGATCTTTATTGGTCGAACCGTTATGACAACATACGTAATTCCCTTTGTCATCGGTATGTTACTTGCCCGAGATTCGGTCGTCGGTATCTTCATACCTAGTTCAATCTCGTTACCGGCAAGTATCTTTACTCGTTTCGTAATACATCATCCCGCAACTAAATCATTAGTCACTTTGCTTGCAAGGCTTCTTATGATGTGTATTACCGAGAGGGCCCAGAGATACCTCTCCGATACTCTGAGTGACAAATCCTAATATCGATTTATGCCAACCCAACAAACACCTTTGGAGATACCTACAGAGCATCTTTATAATCACCCGGTTACGTTGTGACATTTGGTAGCACACAAGGCATTCCTCCGGTATATGGGAGTTGCATAATCTCATAGTCGAAGTAATATGTATTTGACATGAAGAAGGCAATAGCAATAAAACTGAACGATCAACATGCTAAGCTAATGGATGGGTCTTGTCCATCACATCATTCTCCTAATGATGTGATCCCGTTATCAAATGATAACTCATGTCCATGGTTAGGAAACCTTAACCATCTTCGATCAATGAGCTAGTCAAGTAGAGGCTCACTAGGGACACAGTGTTTGTCTATGTATTCACACATGTATTTAGCTTTCCGATCAATACAATTCTAGCATGAATAATAAAAATTTATCATAAATAAGGAAATATAAAATAACAACTTCATTATTGCCTCTAGGGCATATTTCCTTCAAACCTTGCATGCCCATGGATGGAAGCGCCTACATGGTATTGCGTGATGTTTGAATACCAATATAGTGTACAATTTTGATGTGGCACCTGCCTTGGGAACCAAAAAGTCCCCACATAGAGCAAGGTTATGACACGCATATATATAGAGTATTCATGTTGTCCCCTCTTTGACATGTACATACTCCTATACCGTGCATATACGTAACACAAACCAAAAAAGAACCATCCTTGTTGGTCAAATTAACCTCTCTCTCGTTGTATGTTCAACTGGTCGACGACGACCTCGTGGGCCCACAAAGAGAGGCTGTAACGCCCTCGATGCGGCTATAGCTCCCACGTGTCGAGGCACGACTCAGAGACATAACCGCATTGAAAGCAATGTCGCAAGTCAGGCAATCATTACAACATCCCATGTAATACATAATAAAAGGGGGAGATAACATGGTTGGCTTACACTCGCCATGTCACATCAGAGTACATAAATAACATCCATCAAACAAACACTCATGGCCCGACTACGGCGCCAAAATGGAAAAGAACCCAACATGCGACAAGGCCCTGAATCGAACCCCAACTAGGCACCACTACTGATCATCGGGAAAGGAAACATAATAACGCTGGGAGTCCTCGTCGAACTCCCACTTGAGCTCGTACTCGTCACCTGGAGCGGAATCACCTAGACCTGCATCTGGAATTATAGTATCTGTGAGCCACAGGGACTCAGCAATCTCGCACCCTCGCGATCAAAACTATTTAAGCTTATAGGAAGGATAAGGCAAGTATGTGGAGCTGCAGCAAGCGACTAGCATATGTGGTGGCTAACTTATCCGCAAAAGAGAGCGAGAAGAGGAGGCAAGGCGCGAGCGAGAAACAAGAGGAACAACCTGCGCAAGCATAACTCCAACACCGTGTCCACCTCCCGGACTCCGCCGAGAAGAGGCCATCACGGCAACACACTCAGTTGATTCATTTTAATTAATTAAGGTTTAAGTTATCTACAACCGGACATTAACAAATTCCCATCTGCCCATAACCATGGGCACGGCTTTCGAAAGTTCAATCCCTGTAGGGGGTCCCAACTTAGCCCATGACAAGCTCTCACGGTCAACGAAGGAATAGACCTCCACCCGAGTCACATCGATCAGACTCGGTAACCCGGTACAACAAGACAATTCGACAGGTTAAAACAAGACCAGCAACACCGCCTGAATGTGCCGACAAATCCCGATAGAAGCTGCACATATCTCTTTCTCAGGGCACACTCAGATGAGACATCCTACGAGTAAAACCAACCCTCAAGTTGCCCCGAGGTGGCCCCGCAGTCTACTCGGTTGGACCAACACTCAGAGGGAGCACTGGCCCGTGGGGGGGCTAAAAATAAGATGACCCTTGGGTCTGCAGAACCCAAAGGAAAGAAAAGGGTAGGTGGCAAATGGTAAAACCAAGGTTGGGCATTGCTGGAAAAGCTTTAATCGAGGCGAAATGTCAAGGGGTTCCCATTATAACCCAACCGCGTAAGGAACGCAAAATCCGGGAACATAACACCGATATGACGGAAACTAGGGCGGCAAGAGTGGAACAAAACACTAGGCGAGAGGCCGAGCCTTCCACCCTTTACCAAGTATATAGATGCATTAAGATAACATAGTAATATAGTGATATCCCAACAAGTAAATAGATGTTCCAACAAGGAACGGCTCCAATCTTCACCTGCAACTAGCAACGCTATAAGAAGGGCTGAGCAAAGCGGTAACATAGCCAATCAACGGTTTGCTAGGACAATGTTTGGTTAGAGGTTCAATCATGCAATTGGGAGGCTTACAAGCAAGTGGTAGGCATCGTAGCAGTGGCAAAGCAAAAGAGCGAGCAAACTAGCATAGCAAAGATAGTAGTGATTTCGAGGGTATGATCATCTTGCCTGCACAGTTGTCAGAGTTGACTGGATCCTCACAAGCAAACTCAACGGGATCCTCGGTAGCGAACTCGTCTCCTGGCTCTACCCAACAAGACAAACAAGCAACAAGGATACAATCAACCACGTGCAAGACCAAGCAATATGATGAAATGATGATATGCTATGCGGGATGCGATGCGGGATGCAAAATGCAAGATATGACAGGAAATGCATGAACCTGGCCTCAACTTAGAATTCCAAGGGTGCCACTGGATAGAGGGGCTGAAATCGCTTGAAAACGATATAAAGATCATTGGAATCGGAGTTACGGTTTGGAAATGGCAAGCGTTTTAAGATATGACACCGGTCTGCGATTTCAGCAAGTAGGCATCTAAATGCAACAAAATGAACATGCTACAGCCACCAAACATGAAAACAAAATACATGGCAGTGATGTACACAAGATGGTTAACAAAACACTAGCACTGAGCCATAGGCAAATTCATCCATTAAGAGGTTCAAACAAGCATGGCAAAAATGAATATGCAAAACAGATTCCAGACTTAGTGAAATTAACACTAGCCTGAAATTTCAGATCACGAAGCCCTCTTCGGAGCAGCAAAACAACATGATAGATGACCTGAACATGATAAGTAAGAACATGGCATGGAGCTACTCAACAAGCTTAACAAAACACCCAAAGTGACCTGGGGCCAAAAGGGTTCACAAAATACTCTACCGAGCTCACGAACATAGCTCGAACACAATCAGTTTTCAGACTTAGTGAAAACTGAGACATGCTGAAATATAACCCACGAAGGCATGTAAACGAGCTCGATGCACTCACTACGGTGCAAGTCATGGCAAGGAAAGCATATAACCAGTAAGAAGGCACAATATTCTAGCTACACATGGAAAGAACAAAGGCATAGCATGCATGGATCACTAACGGTAGCATCGGCAAAATCGCAAACAAGTTGACGATCTGCCCAGGTTAACAACGAAGCAAAAGTTGAGCTTGATTGAGTCAACCTAGAGCACTCCATATATGCAAACAAAGACATGGATGGATAGAGCATAACATAAATATCAAAACTCCCTTACTGATCTTCCTCAAAAGTGGCACGGATCACTAGGAAACAAGCTGGACATATAGCATCATGAACTAAAATATCCCAGACTTAGTGAAAATCACTAAGTCCCTGAAATCAGCAATCTCAGGTACCTCTCTTCGCAAGCTTGCACAAGACAACACACACATCCTAAAAATGCATGGGTGGCACCTCTGGAAAGAAGACAAAATGCTTAACAATTCATCCCAAAGGGGCACAGGCATATCATGCACGAATTAAACATGGCAAAAATGACAAAAGTGCATGATGAACTAACGGATCTGCAATTTTACTCACGAAGCCTCCTTCTAACAGCATTTTGGGAAACAAGATGACCTCAAATGCAAATGATGCAATGGAATGAAATGATGTACATGTCGAGGCGAAGATTTTGATATATCATACGTACAAAACGGAGCTACGGTTGCAGAGATATAAGCAGTCAAAGTTGCATAAAATAATTAGACGGGGGAGGGGAAAGTCAACCCCTAGGGTTTCAAAATTCCAGATCTGAGATCCAGATCGAGGCACGGGAACCGAGGCGGCCGGGGTACTGTAGCTCGCCGGAGTCGGAGCTCGCCGGAGACGCGGGCCGCCGGTCGGGGAGGAGGTTGCCGGGGGCGGCGCCGGCGTGGAGGCGGGCGGCGCGGCGCGGCGCCGGGGACGGCGAGGCGGCGGCGGCCGGCTCGGACGGGGAGGCGTGCGCCGGCGGCGGAGTTGCGGCGCGGCGGCGGCGGCTGCTCCGGCCGCCGGAGCCGGAAGGGGCGGCGGCGCTGGAGGCGGGGAGGCGCGGGGCGCCTGGGCCCGGGAGGCGGCGCGCGGGGGCCGGGCGCGGGCCAGGCGGGCCGGCGGCGATGCGGTCCCGCCCTGGGGACAGGTGGCGGGCGCTGGGTGGCTGGCGGCGGCGGGCGGACGTTGTCCGGTCGGATCCGGACACGTCCGTCGGTGGGGGGGGGGGGTTGATCTGTTTTTTTTTCGAGGAGGACGGGGAGGAATCTGAGATTAGGAATGGGGGTGTATATATAGGCATAAGTGGAGCTAGGAGAGTCCAAATGAGGTGTGGTTTTTGCCCACGCGATCGTGATCGAACGCTCTAGGACATGGAGCGGAGTTTGGTGGGTTTTGGGACAAATTTGGGGGGTGTTGGGCTGCAACACACACGAGGCCTTTTCGGTCCCTCGGTTAACCGTTGGAGTATCAAACGAAGTCCAAATGATACGAAACTTGAAAGGCGGTCTACCGGTAGTAAACCAAGGCCGCATGGCAAGTCTCGGTCCAATCCGGAAATGTTTAATCCCCACACACGAAAGAACGCTAGAAAAGGCCACCGGAGCAGAACGAAGCGCCGGAATGCAAAACGGACAACGGGGAAAATGCTCGAATGCATGAGATGAACATGTATGCAAATGCAATGCATGTGATGACATGATAAGAGATGCACGAAAAAGAAAAACAACACACGGAGACAAAGACCCGAACCCGAGAAATAAATATAACTTAATGCCGGAAACGGCAAGAGTTGGATACAAATATGGAAAGTATATCTGGGGCGTTACAGAGGCACACGCGAGTGATGTCATAGGACAAAACCACCGCGTGCATGCACCCGCGTGTTATACGATGTTTGAATACCCAATGCACAACTTTGCGTGGCACATGCTTTGCAAACCAAAAACGCACTACACCAGGATGCGTGTAGCCCCCTCACTTCAGGCCGGTGGGAGTGTGTACGCACATGCTCGAACTTTGATATGGAATCCCACCATGATCCACACCACACACATGCCAAGATGAATCCACCTTTTGGTCAAATGCCTCTCGTTGTCGGTGGAAACTGAAAACCTTTACAGGCTAACGAATGGGCACATCGCTGATAACCGCACGAAGGAGAGTGTCCGAGAGGACCACCAATGCATGCATGTGGCCCGAACATTATGTATGAAAGGGCAGTGTAATGTTTTAAATAACCAATTCACGACTTTGATGTGGCATATACTGAAAGGAAATATGCCCTAGAGGCAATAATAAAGTTATTATTTATTTCCTTATATCATGATAAATGTTTATTATTCATGCTAGAATTGTATTAACCGGAAACTTAGTACATGTGTGAATACGTAGACAAACAGAGTGTCACTAGTATGCCTCTACTTGACTAGCTCGTTGAATCAAAGATGGTTAAGTTTCCCAACCATAGACATGAGTTGTCATTTGATTAATGGGATCACATCATTAGAGAATGATGTGATTGACTTGACCCATTCCTTTAGCTTAGCATTTGATCGTTTAGTATATTGCTATTGCTTTCTTCATGACTTATACATGTTCCTATGACTATGAGATTATGCAACTCCTGAATACCGGAGGAACACTTTGTGTGCTACCAAACGTCACAACATAACTGGGTGATTATAAAGGTGCTCTACAGGTGTTTCCGATGGTACTTGTTGAGTTGGCATAGATCGAGATTAGGATTTGTCACTCCGATTGTCAGAGAGGTATCTCTGGGCCCTCTCGGTAATGCACATCACTATAAGCCTTGAAAGCAATGTGACTAATGAGTTAGTTGCAGGAGGATGCATTACGGAACGAGTAAAAAGACTTGCCGGTAACGAGATTGAGCTAGGTATTGAGATACCGACGATCGAATCTCGGGCAAGTAACATATTGATGACAAAGGGAACAACCTATGTTGTTATGCGGTTTGACTGATAAAGATCTTCGTAGAATATGTAGGAGCAATATGAACATCCAGGTTCCGCTATTGGTTATTGATCAGAGACATGTCTCGGTCATGTCTACATAGTTCTCGAACCTGTAGGGTCCGCACACTTAATGTTCGGTGACGATCGGTATTATGAGTTTATGTGATTTGATGTACCGAAGGTAGTTTGGAGTCCCGTATGAGATCGGGGACATGACGAGGAGTCTCGAAATGGTCGAGACGTAAAGATCTATATATTGGACGACTATATTCGGACATCGGAAAGGTTCCGAGTGATTCGGGTATTTTTCGGAGTACCGGGGAGTTACGGAAATACGGGAAAGAAGTATTGGGCCTCATGGGCCAAGTGGTGAAAGAGAGGAGTCAGGGCACGCGGCCCCCCTAGCCCAAACCAAATTGGACTAGGGGGCCGGCTCCCCTTTCCTCCTTTCCTCCCTCTCCTTCCTTCTCCCTCTTCTCCTTCCTTTCCCCCTCCTAGTAGCAGCAGGAAAGGGTCCTACTCCTACTAGGAGGAGGACTCCTCCTCCTGGCGCGCCCTGCAAGGGCCGTCAGGCCTCCCCCCTTGCTCCTTTATATACGGGGGCAGGGGGCACCCTAGGACACACAAGTTGATTGTTCCAAGCCGTGTGCGGTGCCCCCCTCCACCATAATCCACCTCGATCATATCGTAGCGGTGCTTAGGCGAAGCCCTGCGTCGGTAGCAACATCATCACCGTCATCACACCGTCGTGCTGACGGAAATCTCCTGTGAAGCTCTGCTGGATCGGAGTTCGTGTGATGTCATCGAGCTGAACGTGTGCTGAACTCGGAGGTGCCGTACGTTCAGTACTTGGATCGGTCGGATCATGAAGACGTATGACTACATCAACCGCGTTCTCATAACACTTCCGCTTACGGTCTACGAGGGTACATAGACGATACTCTCACCTCTCGTTGTTGTGCATCACCATGATCTTGCGTGTGCGTAGGAAATTTTTTGAGATTACTACGTTCCCCAACAGTGGCATCAGAGCCAGGTTTATGCGTAGATGTTATATGCACGAGTAGAACACAAAGGAGTTGTCGGCTTGGGTATATACATATTGCTTGTCGTCACTAGTTGATTCTTGATTCAGCGGCATTGTTGGATGGAGCGGCCCAGACCGACATTACGCGTATGCTTGCGCGAGACTGGTTCTACCGACGTGCTTCGCACACAGGTGGCTACTGGGTGTCTGTTTCTCCAACTTTAGTTGAATCGGATTCAATGAACAGGGTTCTTTCTGAAGATCAAAAAGCAATCACTATACCGCGTTGTGGTTTTTGATGCGTAGGTAAGAACGGTTCTTGCTCAGCCCCTAGCAGTCATGTAAACTTGCAACAACAAAGTAGAGGACGTCTAACTTGTTTTCGCAGGGCATGTTGTGATGTGATATGGTCAAAGACGTGATGAGATATAAATTGTTGTATGAGATGATCATTGATACGTCTCCAACGTATCTATAATTTTTGATTGCTCCATGCTATATTATCTACTGTTTTGGGCAATATTGGGCTTTATTTTCCACTTTTATATTATTTTTGGACTAACCTATTAACCGGAGGCCCAGCCCAGATTTGTTGTTTTATGCCTATTTCAGTGTTTCGAAGAAAAGGAATATCAAACGGAGTCGAAACGGAACGAAATCAACTGGACAAGTTATTTTTGGAAGGAAACCTACCGGATAGACTTGGACCCTACGTCAGAAGATGAAGGAGGAGCTCACGAGGGTAGGGGCGCGCCCCCCTGCCTCGTGGCCACCCCTTCGGTCCACCGACGTACTCCTTTCACCCATATATACCCACGTATCCTAAAACTTCCAGAACAGAGATTAGATCGGGAGTTCCGCCGCCAGAAGCCTCCGTAGCCACCGAAAGCCAATCTAGACCCGTTCCGGCACCCTGTCGGAGGGGGCAATCCCTCTCCGGTGTCCATCTTCATCATCCCGGTGCTCTCCATGACGAGGAGGGAGTAGTTCTCCCTCGGGGCTGAGGGTATGTACCATTAGCTATGTGTTTGATCTCTCTCTCTCGTGTTCTTGAGGTGTTACAATCTTGATGTATCGCGAGCTTTGCTATTATAGTTGGATCCTATGTTTCTCCTCCCCCTCTTCTCTCTTGTAATGAATTGAGTTTCCCCTTTGGAGTTATCTTATCGGATTGAGTCTTTAAAGATTTGAGAACACTTGATGTATGTCTTGCCGTGGATATCTGTGGTGACAATGGGGTATCACGTGATTCACTTGATGTATGTTTTGGTGATCAACTTGCGGGTTCCGCCCATGAACCTATGCATAGGGGTTGGCACACGCTTTCGTCGTGATTCTCCGGTAGGAACTTTGGGGCACTCTTTGAGGTTCTATGTGTTGGTTGAATAGATGAATCTGAGATTGTGTGATGCATATCGTATAATCATACCCACGGATACTTGAGGTGACATTGGAGTATCTAGGTAACATTAGGGTTTTGGTTGATTTGTGTCTTAAGGTGTTGTTCTAGTAGGAACTCTAGGGCTGTTTGTGACACTTATAGGAATAGCCCAACGGATTGATTGGAAAGAATAACTTTGAGGTGGTTTCGTACCCTACCATAATATCTTCGTTCGTTCTCCACTATTAGTGACTTTGGAGTGACTCTTTATTACATGATTGAGGGATAGTTATGTGATCCAATTATGATATTATTGTTGAGAGGACTTGCACTAGTGAAAGTATCAACCCTAGGCCTTGTTTTAACGCATTGCAATACCGTTTACGCTCACTTTTATCATTAGTTACCTTGCTGTTTTTATAATTTCAGATTACAAATACCTTTATCTACCATCCATATACCACTTGTATCACCATCTCTTCGCCGAACTAGTGCACCTATACAATTTACCATTGTATTGGGTGTGTTGGGGACACAAGAGACTCTTTGTTATTTGGTTGCAGGGTTGCTTGAGAGAGACCATCTTCATCCTATGCCTCCTATGGATTGATAAACCTTAGGTCATCCACTTGAGGGAAATTTGCTACTGTCCTACAAACCTCTGCACTTGGAGGCCCAACAACGTCTACAAGAAGAAGGTTGTGTAGTAGACATCAAGCTCTTTTCTGGCGCCGTTGCCGGGGAGGTTAGTGCTTGAAGGTATATCTTTAGATCTTGCAATCGAGTCTTTTAGTTTCTTGTTTTATCACTAGTTTAGTTTATAAAATAAAACTATAAAAAATGGAATTGATTTTGTCTCATACGCTTCACCTTTTTAATATCTTTCGTGAGTATGATGGAAAGGATAATTGTGCTCAAGTGCTAGAAGAAGAAATCTATAAAATGTTTGGCACTAAATATTTGAATGATGATCATGATTGCAATGTTGTTAGTATGAATTCCTTGAATATCCATGATGCTAAATGATATGCAAAGCCACAAGCTTGGGGAAGCTATGTTTGATGAAGATGATATTTTTTGCCCCCCAAGCTTTGATGAGCAAATTTACTATGATGAAAGCATGCCTCCTATCTATGATGATTATTGTGATGACATGTATGATTTAAAGAATAATGATAACCATGAAACTTGTCATCTTGATCTTAATTTTCAATCACATGATAGTTATTTTTTTGAGTTTGCTCCCACTATTATTCATGAGAAGAAATTTGCTTATGTGGAGAGTGATAAAATTTCTATGCTTATAGATCATGAAAACAATGCTTTAGGTGCTGGTTATATTGTTGAATTCGTTCATGATGCTACTGAAAATTATTATGAGGGAGGAACATATGCTTGTAGGAATTGCAATAATATCAAGTTTCCTCTCTATGTGCTTAAAGTTTTGAAGTTATGCTTGTTGTGCCCTCCTATGCTAGTTGATTATTGTTCCCACAAGTTGTTTGCTCACAAAATTCCTATGCATAGGAAGTATGTTATACTTAAATGTGCTAGTCATATTCTTCATGATGCTCTCTTTATATTTCAATTCTTATCTTTTATGTGAGCATCATTGAAATCATCATGCCTCGCTAGGGGCGTTAAACGATACCGCTTGTTGGGAGGCAACCCAATTTTATTTTAGTTCCTTGCTTTTTGTTCCTGTTTAGTAATAAATAATTCATCTAGCCTCTTTTTAGATGTGGTTTTATGCTTTTAATTAGTGTTTGTGCCAAGTAGAACCTTTGGGAAGACTTGGGGGAAGTCTTGTTGATCATGCTGTAAAAAACAGAAACTTTAGCGCTCACGAGAATTGCTGCCATCTTTATTTGGATAGTGCTATTTAGTTAATTATTTTTGAAGATGATTAATAGATAAATTCCTCAGGTCCAGCAATTTATTTGAGAATTTTATGAGTTCCATAAGTATACGTTTTATCCAGATTACTACAGACTGTTATGTTTTTGACAGATTCTGTTTTTCATGTGTTGTTTACTTATTTTGATGAATCTATGGCTAGTAAAATAGTTTATAAACCATAGAGAAGTTGGAATACAGTAGGTTTAGCACCAATATAAATAAAGAATGAGTTCATTACAGTACCTTGAAGTAGTGTTTTGCTTTCTTATACTAACGGAGCTTACGAGTTTTCTGTTAAGTTTTGTGTTGTGAAGTTTTCAAGTTTTGGGTAAGGATTCGATGGACTATGGAATAAGGAGTGGCAAGAGCCTAATCTTGGGGATGCCCAAGGCACCCCAAGGTAATATTCAAGGACAACCAAGAGCCTAAGCTTGGGGATGCCCCGGAAGGCATCCCCTCCTTCGTCTTCGTTCGTCGGTAACTTTACTTGGAGCTATATTTTTATTCGCCACATGATATGTGTTTTGCTTGGAGCGTCAATTTATTTTGTTAGAATTTGCTTGCTGTTATTTAGAACAATGTTTTTCATCTTTTATTTCAATAAAAGTGGCATTGATAGCCTTTACTAAGCCTATTTTAGAAGTCCACATGTTGCTGTTTGAAAACAGAAAGTTTACCGCTGTTGCAATAATTCCCTAGAAAATTCAGAATGTGATAAAACGTTGAAACCTTTTGCATATTAAGCTCTGATAAATTTACTACAGTGGGAATTTTCTTTCATAATCTTTGGAGCTAGGGAAGTATGGATGTTGCAGCATTCTTACAGACTATCCTGTTTAGGCAGATTGTTGTTATGTTTGCATTGTTTGCATATGTTTGCTTCTTTAATGATTCTATTTGAGGATAGGACTATTAAATATGCAGAGGCATTTAGTATTCAATGTTGAATAATAATTTTAGTGATTTTCTACAGTAGAGTATGATAAGGTTTTTGCAATGGTTTATACTAACTTATCTCACGAGTCCTTGTTGAGTTTTGTGTGGATGAAGCTTTTGAGATTTAGGGAGACCGTGATATGAGAGGAATTAAGGAGACACAAAATCTCAAACTTGGGGATGACCAAGGCACCCCAAGAAAATATTTCAAGAAGTCTCAAGCATATAAGCTTGGGGATGCCCCGGTTGGCATCCCACCTTTCTTCTTCAACAATTATCGGTTAGTTTCGGTTGATCCTAAGTTTTTGCTTCTTCACATGATGTTTGCCATTCTTAGAATGTCATTTTCTTTTGTTTTGCTTGCTGCTTGAATAAAATACCAAGATCTGAAATTATTAAATGTTAGAGAGTCTTCACATAGTTGCATAATTATTCGACTACTCATTGATCTTCACTTATATCTTTCGGAGTAGTTTGTCATTTGCTCTAGTGCTTCACTTATATCTTTTAGAGCATGGTGGATTTGTTTTATAGAAACTATTTATATCTCATGCTTCACTTATATTATTTTGAGAGTCTTAATAGCATGGTAATTTGCTTAAAATCCTAATATGCTAGGTATACAAGATTAATAATAAAATTCTCTTATGAGTGTTTTGAATACTAAGAGAAGTTTGATGCTTGATGATTGTTTTGAGATATGGAGATAATAATATCAAAGTCGTGCTAGTTGAGTAGTTGTGAAATTTAGAAATGCTTGTGTTGAAGTTTGCAAGTCCCGTAGCATGCACGTATGGTAAACGTTATGTAACAAATTTGAAACATGAGGTGTTATTTGATTTTCTTCCTTATGAGTGGCGGTCGGGGACAAGCGATGGTCTTTTCCTACCAATCTATCCCCCTAGGAGCATGCGCGTAGTGCCGAGGTTTTTGATGACTTGTAGATTTTTGCAATAAGTATGTGAGTTCTTTATGACTAATGTTGAGTCCATGGATTATACGCACTCTCACCCTTCCATCCTTGCTAGCCTCTTCGGTACCGTGCATTGCCCTTTCTCACATTGAGAGTTGGTGCAAACTTCGCCGGTGCATCCAAACCTCGTGATATGATACGCTCTTTCACACATAAACCTCCTTATATCTTCCTCAAAACAGCCACCATACCTACCTATTATGGCATTTCCATAGCCATTCCGAGATATATTGCCATGCAACTTTCCACCATCCAGTTTATCATGACACATCCATCATTGTCATATTGCTTAGCATGATCATGTACTTGACATAGTATTTGTGGCAAAGCCACCGTTCATAATTATTTCATACTTGTCACTCTTGATTCATTGCATATCCCGGTACACCGACGGAGGCATCCATATAGAGTCATACTTTGTTCTAGTATCGAGTTGTAATCATTGAGTTGTAAATAAATAAAAGTGTGATGATCATCATTCAATAGAGCATTGTCCCAAAAAAAGAGAAAGGCCAAAGAAAAAAAGAAGGCCCAAAAAAGAGAAAATAAATAAAAAGGGGCAATGCTACTATTCCTTTTTTTCCACACTTGTGCTTCAAAGTAGCACCATGTTCTTCATATATAGAGTCTCTTGAGTTATAACTTTCATATACTAGTGGGAATTTTTCATTATAGAACTTGGCTTGTATATTCCAACAATGGGCCTCCTCAAGTGCCCTAGGTCTTCATGAGCAAGCAAGTTGGATGCACACCCACTAGTTTCTTTTGTTGAGCTTTCATACATTTATAGCTCTAGTGCATCCGTTGCATGGCAATCCCTACTCCTTGCATCAACATCAATCGATGGGCATCTCCATAGCTCATTGATTAGCCTCGTTGGTGTGAGACTTTCTCCTTTTTTTGTCTTCTCCACATAACCCCCATCATCATATTCTATTACACCCATAGTGCTATATCCATGGCTCACGCTCATGTATTGCGTGAAGGTTTATAAAGTTTGAGATTACTAGAGTATGAAACAATTGCTTGGCTTGTCATCGGGGTTGTGCATGATGAGAGCATTCTTGTGTGACGAAAATGGAGCATGACTAAACTATATGATTTTGTAGGGATGAACTTTCTTTGGCCATGTTATTTTGAGAAGACATAATTGCTTAGTTAGTATGCTTGAAGTATTATTATTTTTATGTCAATATGAACTTTTGTCTTGAATCTTTCGGATCTGAATATTCATATCACAAGTAAGAAGAATTACATTGAAATTATGCCAACTAGCATTCCCCATCAAAAATTATCTTTTTATCATTTACCTACTCAAGGACGAGCAGGAATTAAGCTTGGGGATGCTTGATACGTCTCCAACGTATCTATAATTTTTGATTGCTCCATGCTATATTATCTACTGTTTTGGGCAATATTGGGCTTTATTTTCCACTTTTATATTATTTTTGGGACTAACCTATTAACCGGAGGCCCAGCCCAGATTTGTTGTTTTATGCCTATTTCAGTGTTTCGAAGAAAAGGAATATCAAATGGAGTCGAAACGGAACGAAATCAACTGGAGAAGTTATTTTTGGAAGGAAACCTACCGGATAGACTTGGACCCTATGTCAGAAGATGAATGAGGAGCTCACGAGGGTAGGGGCGCGCCCACCCCCCTGGGGCGCGCCCCCCTGCCTCATGGCCACCCCTTCGGTCCACCGACGTACTCCTTTCACCCATTTATACCCACATATCCTAAAACTTCCAGAACAGAGATTAGATCGGGAGTTCCGCCGCCAGAAGCCTCCGTAGCCACCGAAAGCCAATCTAGACCCATTCCGGCACCCTGCCGGAGGGGGCAATCCCTCTCCGGTGTCCATCTTCATCATCCCGGTGCTCTCCATGACGAGGAGGGAGTAGTTCTCCCTCGGGGCTGAGGGTATGTACCAGTAGCTATGTGTTTGATCTCTCTCTCTCTCGTGTTCTTGGGGTGTTACGATCTTGATGTATCGCGAGCTTTGCTATTATAGTTGGATCCTATGTTTCTCCTCCCCCTCTTCTCTCTTGTAATGAATTGAGTTTCCCCTTTGGAGTTATCTTATCGGATTGAGTCTTTAAATATTTGAGAACACTTGATGTATGTCTTGCCGTGGATATCTGTGGTGACAATGGGGTATCACGTGATTCACTTGATGTATGTTTTGGTGATCAACTTGCGGGTTCCACCCATGAACCTATGCATAGGGGTTGGCATACGTTTTCGTCGTGATTCTCCGGTAGGAACTTTGGGGCACTCTTTGAGGTTCTATGTGTTGGTTGAATAGATGAATCTAAGATTGTGTGATGCATATCGTATAATCATACCCACGGATACTTGAGGTGACATTGGAGTATCTAGGTGACATTAGGGTTTTGGTTGATTTGTGTCTTAAGGTGTTATTCTAGTACGAACTCTAGGGCTGTTTGTGACACTTATAGGAATAGCCCAACGGATTGATTGGAAAGAATAACTTTGAGGTGGTTTCGTACCCTACCATAATCTCTTTGTTCGTTCTCCGCTATTAGTGACTTTGGAGTGACTCTTTGTTGCATGATTGAGGGATAGTTATGTGATCCAATTATGATATTATTGTTGAGAGGACTTGCACTAGTGAAAGTATGAACCCTAGGCCTTGTTTTAACGCATTGCAATACCATTTATGCTCACTTTTATCATTAGTTACCTTGCTGTTTTTATAATTTCAGATTACAAATACCTTTATCTACCATCCATATACCACTTGTATCACCATCTCTTCGCCGAACTAGTGCACCTATACAATTTACCATTGTATTGGGTGTGTTGGGGACACAATAGACTCTTTGTTATTTGGTTGCAGGGTTGCTTGAGAGAGACCATCTTCATCCTACGCCTCCTACGGATTGATAAACCTTAGGTCATCCACTTGAGGGAAATTTGCTACTGTCCTACAAACCTCTGCACTTGGAGGCCCAACAACATCTACAAGAAGAAGGTTGTGTAGTAGACATCAATCATGTTTTGTTAAAGTTATCGGCAACTGGCAGGAGCTTTATGGTTGTCTCTTTATTGCATAAGATGCAAGTGCCATGTAATTGCTTTACTTTATCGCTATGTGATAGCAATAGTTGCAGAAGCAATAGCTGGTGAGACGACCATGTGACGACACGTTGATAAAAGATCAAGATGATGGAGATCATGGTGTCATGCCGGTAACAATGGAGATCATGACAGTACTTTGGAGATGGAGATCAAAGGCACAAGATGATGATGGCCATATCATGTCACATATTTTTGATTGCATGTGATGTTTTATACATCTTATTTTGCTTAGTTCGATGGTAGCTTTATAAGATGATCCCTTACTAAAATTTCAAGGTATAAGTGTTCTCCCTGAGTATGCACCGTTGTGACAGTTCTTCGTGCCGAGACACCACGTGATGATCGGGTGTGATAAGCTCTACATTCACATATAATGGGTGCAAGCCAGTTTTGCACACGCAGAATACTCGGGTTAAACTTGACGAGCCTAGCATATGCAGATATGGCCTCGGAACACTAGAGACCGAAAGGTCGAGCGTGAATCATATAGTAGATATGATCAACATAATGATGTTCACCATTGAAAACTACTCCATATCACATGATGATCGGACATGGTTTAGTTGATTTGGATCACGTGATCATTTAGATGACTAGAGGGATGTCTATCTAAGTGGGAGTTCTTAAGTAATATGATTAAATTGAACTTTAATTTATCATGAACTTAGTCCTGATAGTATTTGCATAACTATGTTGTAGATCAATAGCTCGCGATGTTGCTCCCCGTTTATTTTGATATGTTCCTAGAGAAAAACTATGTTGAAAGATGTTAGTAGCAATGATGCGGACTTGGTCCGTGATCTGAGGATTATCCTCATTGATGCACAGAAGAATTATGTCCTTGATGCACCGCTAGGTGACAGACCTATTGCAGGAGCAGATGCAGACGTTATGAATGTTTTACAAGCTCGGTATGATGGCTAATTGATAGTTTAGTGCACCATGCTTTACGGCTTAGAACCGGGACTTCAAAAAAATTTTGAACGCCACGGAGCATATAATATGTTCCAAGAGTTGAAATTGGTATCTCATACTAATGCCCGTGTCAAGAGGTATGAGACCTCTGACAGAACTTTTCCTACAAGATGGAGGAGAATAGCTCAACGAGTGAGCATGTGCTCAGAATGTCTGAGTACTACAATCACTTAAATCAAGTGGGAGTTAATCTTCCTGATAAGATAGTGATTGACAGAGTTCTCTAGTCACTATCACCAAGTTACTGAAACTTTGTGATGAACTATAATATGGAAAGGATGACGAAAGTAATTCCCAAGCTCTTCGCGATGCTGAAATCAGCGAAGGTAGAAATCAAGAAAAGCATCAAGTGTTGATGGTTGACAAGACCACTAGTTTCAAGTAAAAGGGCAAGGGAAAGAAAGGGAACTTCAAGAAGAATGGCAAGCAAGTTGCCACTCCCATGAAGAAGCCTGAAGCTAGACCCAAGCCTGAAACTGAGTGCTTCTACTAAAAAGGAAATGGTCACTGGAAGTGGAACTGCCCTAGATACTTGGCGGATAAGAAGGATGGCAAAGTGAACAAAAGTATATTTGATATACATGTTATTGATGTGTACTTTACTAGTGTTTATAGCAAACCCCTCGGTATTTGCTACTATTTCAGTTGCTAAGAGTAGTAACTCGAAACGGGAGTTGCAAAATAAACAGAGACTAGTTAAGGGCGAGGTGATGATGTGAGTTGGAAGTGATTCCAAGGTTGATAAGATCACCATCACACACTCCCTTTACCTTCGGGATTAGTGTTGAACCTAAAATAAATGTTATTTGGTGTTTGCATTGAGCATGAATATGATTGGATCATGTTTATTGCAAAACGGTTATTCATTTAAGTCAAAGAATAATTGTTGTTCTATTTACATGAATAAAACCTTTTATGGTCATACACTCAATATAAATGGTTTATTGAATCTCGGTCATAATGATACACATATTCATAATATTGAAGCCAAAAGATGCAAAGTTAATAATGATAGTGCAACTTATTTGCGGCACTGCCGTTTAGGTCATGTAGCGACTAGACCTCAGACGGTCCAATCTCTGTGCTCCGGTGTCATCCCTGGATCAGTAATGCTGACACCACACAGTACTTGAAGGATTTATAACAGAGTAGCAATCACACACTTATTACATCGAGTGTCTCAAAAGAGAACTTATTACAATAAATATGGCTTAAGGCCATCTAATAACAATAACAGCAGAAGGGTTGGAAGATAAGTGAATCCATCAACTCCAATGGCATCACTGAGTATAGAACCACGACCTAAAAGCACCTTACTCGTCGTCTGAAAAGTCTGCAATATGAACGTTGCAGCCCGAAACGGGTCAGCACATGGAATATGCTGGCAATGTAACACATAGAGAGCAATGAAAGAATAAGGCTATACTACATGCATATTTGGCTGGTGGAAAGCTCTATGGTTACAGTTTTGCGTAAAGCTAAATTTTCCCTACTGCAAAGGAATAAATTTTATTTAACTATCACGGTAGTTGTTAAACATTGAGAGTGTAGACACCCTCTCAATCCCAATTAAGCATCATCATTAAAACCCAATAAAATTATTTAGAGTAACATGATGAGATTCACATGATAATCCAAGTACTAGATACTGAAAACGTCCATAACCGGGGACACGGCTAACCATGATTAGTTTATACACTATGCAGAGGTTTGCGCACTTTTCCCACAAGACTCGATCTCCTCCGTTGGGATTCTCGCACTACATGATGTTTGAGAAATGGATGACCGAGACATAGTCTTTCAGAAGCGCTTGCACCTTACGAATGGGTAGACCGTACCAGCCTACATCCCCTGCATCTGCTAGTCTACCACTGTAAGAGTTCGCACGACTTAGTCAACTATGTTAGAGCCCAGAGTAGCTTGTGGCTGCACACGGAAGTTTCTAGTATGAATAATCTCATGATCCCTTTGAGCCTAGGTGGCGGTCCAAAAGAAAAACAGGCAATCGCTGGAATACGGAGGTGCCTCAATCCACCCAGATGTGTGTTTAAGTTGCCACCTTAGATAAACCATTAATTTAACAATCTCACATCTGTCATGGATAGACTCGCCCAATCCACGTCTACTAGCATAGCATGGCATAATAAGCAAACGTAGAAGTAACTACCAAAGGTTTGATAATAAACAGGTAATAGGTACTACCTCATCTACTTCTCGAACCCACAATTTAATTAGATCCTAATAATGCAATGTGTGAGGATTGATCTAATGCAATAAAACTGGGTAATAGGAAGTATGATCAAAGTGTTACTTGCCTTGCTGATGATCCGTGAAACCTAGCGATTCGAAGTAACAAGCTAAGTACTCATCTAATGCACAGGTAAAACTTGAATAAGAGATCTAACCAGATAGTTCAACTTAAGAACTCCGGTTGGCAAAAAGAATCAAATCAAACGAAGCAACGAAAGACAAACGGCAAACGAAACAAGCTCCGTTTACTAATCTGAATCTAGGTCAAATTTTACTGAGGCAAAAACTTGTTTGAGTTGGTTAAACGAAAAGAGGGTTTTGAGATGAAACTCCAGGCGCTTGATTTGCCTGATTCCGATAAACGAGCGAAAAGTTAAACTAGAACGAGAATCGGATCAGAAATCGCGATCAGAAATAACCGCGGAAAATCGAAGAAAAAGAAAAACGATGAACAGATTAACGAACGGACGTTCGTTTTCTGGAACTAAAGATGAACGCGTTCGTTAAAACGAACGAACGTGCGAACGCTCGCTAAATAAATAAATCGGAAAAAAACGATCTATTTAAAAAACGAAAACTAGGGTTTTCAAAAAACAAATCGGTTTTTCCCAGAAAACCGGGCGACGGGGCGGCTACCTCGGCTCGGTCCGGCGGGGCTCTGGCGGGGCTTCCGGTGGGCGGCGGCGGCGGCAAGGTGGCGGCAGCGGCGGCGGCGTGCGGCGTGGCGCAGACAGCATGCGGTGGCTGCAGCGGCGGGGCTGCGTGGGCGGCGGCGGGTGGTGACTCGGGGCTCCCAGGGGGCCCCGGGGTGGCTATTTAAGAGAGGGGGTGGCCTTGCTTGGGGAGGGGGTCGGCGGCGGAGGCGTGCCCGGCTCGGTCTCCCCGAGTCCGGCGGCCACTCGGCGAGGGAGGCGGTGGCCTGGCGGGCCGGCCTGGCTCGGCTGGGCCTTTGGCCCAGTCGGGCGTGGGGTTTTAAAAAAACAATTTCACCTCCTTAAGAAAAATTCTAGAAAAATAAATAAAAATTTATAATTCCCAAAACAAATTTTCACCGTCTAAATAAAATAAGAACAGGATGAACATTTTCTTGGCCCTAAATGCAATTTTTGAAAACATGCAATTTTTCCTAAATTCAAAAAAACACGAAAAACTTCCAGAATAAAACCTTATTTGATTTTTTATTAAATCCTCAATATTTCTTTATTTTGGGAAAGTCATTTATTTCCCTCTCTCATATTTTAATAATAGAAATAATTGAAGATAAAATAAATAAAATCAAATGATCCTATTTTCAAAATTTGAGAAAACTCAAATATGAAAATAACGAAATCCCCAACTCTCTCCGAGGGTCCTTGAGTTGCGTAGAATTTCTAGGATCAACCCAAAATGCAAATAAATATGATATGCAGTGATGATCTATTGTATAACATTCCAAATTGAAAATTTGGGATGTTACAAACCTACACCCCTTAAAATGAATCTCGCCCTCGAGATTCGGGTTGACTAGAAAATAGGTGAGGGTGGTCCTTCAGCAAATCTTCCTCTCGCTCCCAGGTGGCTTCATCCTCCGTGTGGTGGCTCCACTGAACTTTGCAAAACTTGATAACCTTGCTGCGGGTGACTCGGCTGGCATACTCAAGAATCTTAACTAGTTTCTCCTCATAGGTCAAATCACTGTCCAACTGAATCGCTTCCAGCGGCACTGTATCTCTCAGCGGTATATCAGCCATCTCTGCGTGGCACTTCTTTAACTGGGAAACATGGAACACGTCGTGAACTCCTGACAATCCTTCAGGCAATTCCAACTTATAAGCTACTTCTCGCATACGCTCCAAAACCTTGTATGGTCCTACAAAACATGGCGCTAACTTTCCCTTAACTCCAAAGCGCTTAACTCCTCGAAGTGGAGATACTCGAAGATAAACTCGGTCTCCGACTTCGTAAACTGTCTCCTTGCATTTAGAATCTGTGTAGCTCTTCTTCCTGGACTGGGCTACCTTGAGCCTATCGCGAATCAATTTCACCTTCTGTTCAGACTCCTTAATCAGATCCGGTCCAAACAACTGGCGGTCTCCAACTTCATCCCATGACAGTGGGGTCCTGCACCTCCTTTCGTACAAGGCTTCGAAAGGGGCCATCTTCAAACTAGATTGATAACTGTTGTTGTAAGTGAACTCTGCATATGGCAAATTGTCGTCCCAACTAGATCCATAATCTAGCGCACAAGCTCTCGGCATATCCTCCAAAATCTGATTGACTCTCTCGGTCTGTCCATCTGTCTGCGGATGGAAAGCTGTACTGAATTCTAGCCTGGTACCCAAAGTTTCGTGCAACTGATTCCAGAACTTTGAGGTAAACTGGGTTCCTCTATCTGATACAATGCTCCTTGGAACTCCATGCAGACATACGATCCTGGTCATGTATATCTTTGCCAACTTGGCACTAGTATAGGTAGTCTTCACTGGGATGAAATGAGCTACCTTTGTCAAACGATCGACTAATACCCAAATCGAGTCATAGCCTGAACGAGTTCTGGGCAATCCTGTAATAAAATCCATGCCTAACTTATCCCACTTCCATTCAGGTATTGGCAATGGCTGTAGCAATCCGGCTGGCTTCCGATGCTCTGCCTTTACTCTCTGACATACATCACAAACTGCTACATACTCCGCAATATCCTTCTTCATTCCGGTCCACCAGAAAATATCCTTCAAATCCAGATACATCTTAGTATTTCCTGGGTGAATCGAATATGGTGAGTCATGGGCCTCTTGCAGAATCAACTTCCTGATCTCTGGGTCATTGCACACATAAACACGGTCTTCAAACCATAGGGTATCGTGCTCATCCTCACGAAATCCTTTAGCTTTTCCTTTGCTCATTTTCTCCTTAATAGAAGAAATCTCCTTGTCAGTCTTCTGGGCTTCTCTGATCTTATCCATCAAAGTAGACTGAATCTCCAATGCTGCTACATAGCCTCTCGGAACTATCTCCAAACATAGCTCACGAAGATTCTCAGCTAACTCTCTTGGTAAACCTCCCGTCATTAAGGTGTTGACATGACTTTTACGGCTCAACGCGTCAGCTACTACGTTAGCCTTTCCAGGGTGATAATGCAATCTCATATCATAATCCTTGATGAGCTCCAACCATCTCCTTTGCCTGAGATTTAACTCCTTCTGCGTGAAGATGTACTTCAAACTCTTGTGATCCGTGTACACCTCACAATGGTTTCCAATGAGAAAATGTCTCCAAGTCTTCAACGCATGCACTACGGCTGCTAACTCCAAATCATGCGTGGCATAATTCAACTCATGAGGCTTAAGCTGTCGTGAGGCATATGAAACAACTCTTCCTTCCTGCATAAGCACTGCTCCAAGTCCTCGACGTGAAGCGTCGCAATACACCTCATAATCCTTGGTCTGATCTGGCAAAATCAACACAGGTGATGTAACCAAACGTTTCTTCAACTCCTGGAAAATAGCCTCACATTCTTCAGTCCATTTGAACTTGGTATCCTTCTTCAACAACTCTGTCATAGGCTTCACAATCTTCGAGAAGTTTTCAATGAATCTTCGGTAGTATCCTGCGAGTCCAAGAAAACTCTGGATCTCTCCAACTATTCTTGGGGCTTCTCAATTTGTCATAGTGTCACCCTTGGTGGGATCTACTGCTATACCTTCTCCAGATATAACGTGTCCGAGGAATCCAACTTCCTTCAACCAAAACTCACATTTGCTAAACTTGGCATATAACTGATGTTCTTTGAGCTTTCCAAGTACCAAACGCAAATGCTCCTTATGCTCCTTCATTCTTCGAGTAAACTAGGATATCATCAATGAACACTATGACGAACTTATCCAAAAACTCCATAAACACTTTGTTCATCATGTTCATAAAATATGCAGGTGCGTTAGTCAGACCAAATGACATAATGGTATACTCATACAGCCCATACCTGGTGGTAAAAGTTGTCTTAGGTATATCCTGTTCCCGAATCTTCAACTGATGGTATCCTGATCGCAGATCGATCTTGGAAAATACCTTAGCTCCTTGCAATCGATCAAACAGATCATTGATCATCGGTAGTGGGTACTTGTTCTTGATGGTTACTTCATTCAATCCTCGATAATCAACAACCATCCTTAACGATCCATCCTTCTTCTCCACTAGAAGTACCGGTGATCCCCAAGGTGAAGAACTTGGGCGAATATAACCCTTATCCAATAACTCTTTAATCTGCTTCTTAATCTCCTCCAAATCCTTTGCGGGCATCCTGTATGGTCTCTTGGATATCGGCCTTGTGCCTGGCAAAAGCTCAATCAAAAACTCAATATCTCTATCCGGTGGCATGCCTGGAAACTCCTATGGAAATACGTCAAGGAAATCCTTCACTACTTGTACTTCCTCATGCACAACTCCTGTTAAGGAATTCACTTGAGTCCTCTTTGGCACATGTCGGGATACATACTTGATCCTTCTTCCTTCTGGCATTGTAAGCAAAATTGACTTACTGGCGCATTCAATATTCCCTTCATACTTCGATAACCAACCCATGCCTAATATCACATCCAATCCTTGAAATTCCAATACTATTAGGTCTGAGGGAAATACATAGTTACCAATCCTTAATGATAACCGATCACACCATAGACTAGCCATATACTTTGCTCCAGGGGAGGTTACTAACATGGGTGACCTAAGGGCTTGGGTTGGCAGTTTATACTTATCCACAAATCCCCTTGAGATGTATGAATGCGATGCACCAGTATCAAAAAGAACGAGTGCAGTAAATGACTTAACCAAAAACTTACCGATCAGTGCATCCGGCTGCTCTTCAACCTCCTCCACGTTAACGTGGTTCACCTGTCCCCTATTGAAAGGGTTCGGCTTCTTCCCAGAGCTTCCATTGCCATTTCCATTTTGGGATTCAGGACATTCATTGGCGTGATGTCCGGTATTCTTGCACTTAAAGCAAGTGACTTGGCTCAGGTCCCTCTTGGCTGGGGTTGATGGGTTGGTACGATTCTGGCCGTTGCTTCCTCCATTCCCATTACCATTCTAGGGCCATTATGGTTATGTGAGCTACCTCCTCCATGGGTATGCTGAAAATGTCCTCCTGGTCTAGGGGTAAAACGTGGCTTCTGCTGAGCTCCAGAATTGTACTTCCCTTGTCCATACTTCCTTTTGCGGTTCTCGATCTGCTGCTGCTTCCCTTCAATCATAAGAGCACGATCTACCAACTCCTGGTAGTTGTTGAAGGTTTCTATCATCAACTGCATGCTCAACTCATCATTCAGTCCTTCCAGAAGCTTCTCCTGTTTAGCTGCATCTATAGCAACATCATTTGGGGCATAACATGCTAACTTACTAAAGTCCTCCACATACTGGCCAACTGTCTGTCCTCCTTGGCACAAGTTGTGAAACTCACGCTCCTTCATGGCCATAGCTCCTGCTGAAACATGGGCAGTACGGAAAGCTTGTTGAAACTGGTCCCATGTGATAGCGTCGATAGGGAAAGTGGCTGTGAAATTCTCCCACCATGATGTTGCGGGTCCTTCAAGCTGATGTGCGGCAAACTTCACCTTTTCCGCATCTGTGCATCCTGTCGTGGTCAACTTCCTAGCTGTCTTGCGGAGCCAATCATCTACTACTATCGGCTCGGTGCTACTAGAGAACACCGGCGGATTCAGCCTAAGAAAACGGGCTAAGTGATCAACAGGTGGTGGTGGTGGTGGGTTGTTGTTGTTGTTCCCCTGATTCTGATTCTGGACTAGCAACTACATCAATGTGTTCTGCTGCTGGATCAACTGAGTGAGCTCTGGTGGGAAGGTAAATCCGGGGTCACGTCTTGGAGGCATCTGAGGGTTTAGAAAAGATGACATTAAGAATAGAGGGGTCTACAGAGAATACACTACCCATATGCACATGAGGCAAAAGCAAACAATTCACTTCATTCAATCAAACAAGGGCATACAATCGATCTATCTATCGCAAAAGTGCTCGGACTACTATATTTACATGGGGGACTACTACTACTATTGGGGTGGTCTACTAGAAATATTCTTCGGTTGCAGACTCCATGATATCTGCTCCAGCTTCATCAACATAGTCATCATCACTATCATCTGGATCCGAGTCGGTGTCATCGATGATGATGTAGTCTTCAGGGCGAATCTCCTTGGGTTCTTCGTCTTCTTCTATTGGTGTAGGGCCTCCCATAAATATTCCGATCTTCTTGATCAAGTCATCATTCTTCTCCACTAGTACTTCGATTTCCTCTTCATAATCTTCATGTGTAGCCTTGAGTTCTTCCTCCAGTTCCTTGATTCTTGTCCTCGCCTTCTTCAGATCTATCATGTCGGCGCACATCTGGTTCTCCTGACGTCGAATGTGCTGGTTTAACTCCTGGATAAAAGCTGCAATTGATCTATCCTTCCTGGTGCTGATCATCTCCCAGTGCTCATCTCGGCGCCCACAAATCTGGTAGATAGTATCCTTGAGATCATTGCGGTAAACTTCTCCAATACGTCCCATGGCGATGTGAGCTGACATGCTCTTTCCTAGACTCCAGGTTAGTGCATCAAAGGAAAACTCTATGGGCTCAGTGACTGGCATGAACGTCCTTCCTGGAACTTGAACTTGAATCATCCAGTGCTCCTCTTCAGGTAAAGTGGTGTTGTAGGTTCCGATGAAGCTTGGTACTCCGATGTTCAGGTACTTAGTGACTTCCTTCAGGTGACGTCCAAAGGGTGTATCTTCATCCGGCTGGGTGAACTTGTTCCTTGTATCTGCCATCCTAAAAGAGTAGAAAAGATGAGGAGTCAGAATGAGAAGAGTGAGTAGTGATCTAGGGCTTTAGCTTGGTGGTCGTGTCCTACAGTCAGCGTGTGCTCTGATACCATCTTGTAGCGACCAGACCTCAAACGGTCCAATCTATGTGCTCCGGTGTCATCTCTGGATCAGTAATGCTGACACCACACAGTACTTGAAGGATTTATAACAGAGTAGCAATCACACACTTATTACATCGAGTGTCTCAAAAGAGAACTTATTACAATAAATATGGCTTAAGGCCATCTAATAACGATAACAGCGGAAGGCTTGGAAGATAAGTGAGTCCATCAACTCCAACGGCATCAGTGAGTATAGAACCACGACCTAAAAGCACCTTACTCATCGTCTGAAAAGTCTGCAACATGAATGTTGCAGCCCGAAACGGGTCAGCACATGGAATATGCTGGCAATGTAACACATAGAGAGCAATGAAAGAATAAGGCTATAATACATGCATATTTGGCTGGTGGAAAGCTCTATGGTTACAGTTTTGCGTAAAGCCAATTTTTCCCTACTCCAAAGGAATAAATTTTATTTAACTATCATGGTAGTTGTTAAACATTGAGAGTGTAGACACCCTCTCAATCCCAATTAAGCACCATCATTAAAACCCAACAAAATTAATTAGAGTAACATGATGAGATTCACATGATAATCCAAGTACTAGATACTCAAAATGTCCATAACCGGGGACACGGTAACCATGATTAGTTTATACACAATGCAGAGGTTTGCGCACTTTTCCCACAAGACTCGATCTCCTCCGTTGGGATTCTCGCACTACATGATGTTTGAGAAATGGATGACCGAGACATAGTTGTTCAGAAGCGCTTGCACCTTACGAACGGGTAGACCGTACCAACCTACATCCCCTACATCTGCTAGTCCACCACTGTAAGAGTTCGCACGACTTAGTCAACTATGCTAGAGCCCATAGTAGCTTGTGGCTGCACACGGAAGTTTCTAGTATGAATAATCTCATGATCCCTTTGAGCCTGGGTGGCGGTCCAAAAGAAAAACAGGCAATCGCTGGAATACCCAGGTGCCTCAATCCACCCAGATGTGTGTTTAAGTTGCCACCTTAGATAAACCATTAATTTAACAATCTCACATTTGTCATGGATACACTCACCCAATCCACGTCTACTAGCATAGCATGGCATAATAAGCAAACGTAGAAGTAACTACCAAAGGTTTGATAATAAACAGGTAATAGGTACTACCTCATCTACTTCTCGAACCCACAATTTAATTAGATCCTAATAATGCAATGTGTGAGGATTGATCTAATGCAATAAAACTGGGTAATAGGAAGTATGATCAAAGTGTTACTTGCCTTGCTGATGATCCGTGAAACCTAGCGATTCGAAGTAACAAGCAGCGCACTCCGGGTACTCTATCGCAAACAAATAAGCATACAATAAGTACTCATATAATGCACAGGTAAAACTCGAATAAGAGATCTAACTAGATAGTTCAACTTAAGAACTCTGGTTGGCAAAAAGAATCAAATCAAACGAAGCAACGAAAGACAAATGACAAACGATACAAGCTTCGTTTACTAATCTGAATCTAGGTCAAATTTTACTGAGGCAAAAACTTGTTTGAGTTGGTTAAACAGAAAGAGGGTTTCGAGACGAAACTCCAGGCGCTTGATTCGCCTGATTCCGATAAACGAGCGAAAAGTTAAACTAGAACGAGAATCGGATCAGAAATCGCGATCAGAAATAATCGCGGAAATCCGAGAAAAAGAAAAACGATGAAAAATTAACGAACGAACGTTCGTTTTCTGGAACTAAACGATGAACGTGTTCGTTAAAACGAACGAACGTGCGAATGCTCGCTAAATAAATAAACCGGAAAAAAACGATCTATTTAAAAAAAATGAAAACTAGGGTTTTCAAAAAAAATCGGTTTTTCTCAGAAAACCGGGCGGCGGGGCGGCTACCTCGGGTCGGTCCGGCGGGGCTTCCGGTGGGCGGCGGCGGCGGCGTGCGGCGCGGCGCAGACAGTGTGCGGCGGCAGCAGCGGCGGGGCTGCGTGGGCGGTGGTGGGTGGCGACTCGGGGCTCCAAGGGAGGGGCCCGGGGTGGCTATTTAAGAGAGGGGGGCGGCCTTGCTTGGGGAGGGGGTCGGCGGCGGAGGTGTGCCAGGCTCGGTCTCCCCAATTCCAGCGGCAGCTCGGCGAGGAAGGCGGTGGCCTGGCTCGGCTGGGCCTTTGGCCCAGTCGGGCGCGGTTTTTTTTTTTAAAACAATTTCGCCGAACTAAGAAAAATTCTAGAAAAATAAATAAAAATCTAAAATTGCCAAAACAAATTTTCACCATCTAAATAAAATATTTAGAACAGGATGAACATTTTCTTAGCCCTAAATGCAATTTTTGAAAACATGCAATTTTTCCTAAATTCAAAAAAAACCATGAAATACTTCCAGAATAAAACCTTATTTGATTTTTTTATTAAATCCTCAATATTTCTTTATTTTGGGAAAGTAATTTTATTCCCTCTCTCATATTTTGATAATAGAAATAATTGAAGATAAAATAAATCAAATCAAATGATCCTATTTTCAAAATTTGAGAAAACTCAAATATGAAAATAACAAAATCCCCAACTCTCTGTAAGGGTCCTTGAGTTGCGTAGAATTTCTAGGATCAACCCAAAATGCAAATAAATATGATATGCAGTGATGATCTATTGTATAACATTCCAAATTGAAAATTTGGGATGTTACAGGTCATATTGGTGTAAAGCGCATGAAGAAACTCCATGCTGATGGACTTTTGGAATCACTTGATTATGAATCACTTGATGCTTGCGAAACATGCCTCATGGGCAAGATGACTAAGACTCCGTTCTTCAAAACAATGGAGCGAGCAATAGACTTGTTGGAAATAATACATACTGATGTGTGCGGTCCAATGAGTGTTGACGCTCGCGGCGGGTATCGTTATTTTCTGACCTACACAGATGATTTGAGCAGATATGGGTATATCTACTCGATGAAACATAAGTCTGAAACATTTGAAAAGTTCAAAGTATTTCAGAGTGAAGTGGAAAATCATCGTAACAAAAAAATAAAGTTTCTACGATTTGATCGCAGAAACAAATATTTCAGTTACGAGTTTGGTCTTCATTTAAAACAATGTGGAATAGTTCCGCAACTCACGCCACCTGGAACACCAAAATGTAATGGTGTGTCTGAACATCATAACCGTACTTTATTAGATATGGTGCAATCTATGATGTCTCTTGCCGAATTACCACTATCATTTTGGGGTTATGCATTAGAGACAGTTGCATTCACGTTAAATAGGGAACCATCTAAAAATCCGTTGAGACAACACCGTATGAACTGTGGTTTAGCAAGAAACCTAAGCTGTCGTTTCTTAAAGTTTGGGGTTGCGATGCTTATGTGAAAAAGTTTCAGCCTAATAAGCTCAAACCCAAATCGTAGAAATGTGTCTTCATAGGATACCCAAAGGAGACTGTTGGGTACACCTTCTATCACAGATCCGAAGGCAAGATATTCATTGCTAAGAATGGATCCTTTTTGGAGGAGTTTCTCTCGAAAGAAGTGAGTAGGGGAAAAGTAGAACTTGATGAGGTAATTGTACATTCTCCCGAATTGGAAAGTAGTTCATCACAAAATCAGTTTCAGTGATGCCTACACCAATTAGTGAGGAAGTTAATGATGATGATCATGAAACTTCAGATCAAGTTACTACCGAACCTCATAGGTCAACCAGAGTATGTTCCGCACCAGAGTGGTATAGTAATCATGTTCTAGAAGTCATGTTACTAGACGATGACGAACCTACGAACTATGAGGAAGCGATGATGAGCCCAGATTCCGCAAAATGGCTTGAGGCCATGAAATCTGAGATGGGATCCATGTATGAAAACAAAGTATGGACTTTGATTGACTTGCCCGATGATCGGTGAGTCATTGAGAATAAATGGATCTTCAAGAGGAAGACGGACGCTGATAGTAGTGTTACTATCTACAAAGCTCGAATTGTCAAAAAATGTTTTCGACAAGTTCAAGATGTTGACTACGATGAGAGTTTCTCACTCGTATCGATGCTTAAAAGTCTGTCCGAATCATGCTACCAGTTGCCGTATTTTATGAAATCTGGCAAATGGATGTCAAAACTGCATTCCTTAATGGATTTTTTAAGAAGAGTTGTATATGATGCAGCCAGAAGGTTTTGTCGATCCTAAAGGTGCTAACAAAGTGAGCAAGCTCCAGTGATCCATCTATGGACTGGTGCAAGCATCTCGGAGTTGGAATATATGCTTTGATAAAGTGATCAAAGCATATGGTTTTATACAGACTTGCGGTGAAGCCTGTATTTACAAGAAAGTGAGTGGGAGCACTACAACATTTCTGATAAGTATATGTGAATGACATATTATTGATCGAAAATAATGTAGAATTTTCTGGAAAGCATAAAGGAGTGTTTGAAAAGAGTTTTTCAAAGAAAGACCTCGATGAAGCTACTTACATATTGAGCATCAAGATCTATAGAGATAGATCAAGATGCTTGATATATTTTCAATGAGTATATACCTTGACAAGATTATGAAGTAGTTCAAAATGGAAAAGTCAAAGAAGGAGTTCTTGCCTGTGTTGCAAGGTGTGAAGTTGAGTAAAGACTCAAAACCTGACCATGGCAGAAAATAGAAAGAGAATGAAAAGTCATTCCCTATGCCTCAGTCATAGGTTCTATAAAGTACGCTATGCTATTTACCAGTCCTATTGTATACCTTAGCATGATTCTGGCAAGGGAGTACAATAGTGATCTAGGAGTAGATCACTGGACAACGGTCAAAATTATCCTTAGAGGACTATGCAAATATTTCTCGGTTATGGAGGTGATAAAAAGAGTTTGTCGTAAAGAGTTACGTCGATGCAAGCTTTTTACATCGATCTAGATACATATTGAAAGTGGGAGCAATTAGCTAGAATAGCTACGTGTAGAGCATTGTAGACATAGAAATTTGCGAAATACATACGGATCTGAATGTTGTGGACCCGTAGACTAAACTTCTCTCACAAGCAAAACATGATCACTCTTTGGGTGTTAATCACATAGCGATGTGAACTAGATTATTGACTCTAGTAAACCCTTTGGGTATTGGTCACATGGAGATGTGAACTAATCACATAAAGATGTGAACTAGATTATTGACTCTAGTGCAAGTGGGAGACTGAAAGGAAATATTCCCTATAGGCAATAATAAAGTTATTATTTATTTCCTTATATCATGATAAATGTTTATTGTTCATGCTAGAATTGTATTAACCGGAAACTTAGTACATGTGTGAATACATAGACAAATAGAGTGTCGCTAGTATGCCTCTACTTCACTAGCTCATTGAATCAAAGATGGTTAAGTTTCCTAACCATAGACATGAGTTGCCATTTGATTAACGGGATCACATCATTAGAGAATGATGTGATTGACTTGACCCATTCCGTTAGCTTAGCATTTGATCGTTTAGTATATTGCTATTGCTTTCTTCATGACTTATACATGTTCCTATGACTATGAGATTATGCAACTCCCGAATACCGGAGGAACACTTTGTGTGCTACCAAACGTCACAACATAACTGGGTGATTATAAAGGTGCTCTACAGGTGTCTCCGATGGTACTTGTTGAGTTGGCATAGATCGATATTAGAATTTGTCACTCTGATTGTCGGAGAGGTATCTCTGGGTCCTCTCGGCAATGCACATCACTATAAGCCTTGCAAGCAATGTGACTAATGAGTTAGTTGCGGGATGATGCATTACGGAATGAGTAAAGATACTTGCCGATAACGAGATTGAACTAGGTATTGAGATACTGACGAGTGAATCTCGGGCAAGTAACATATCGATGACAAAGGGAACAACGTATGTTGTTATGCGGTTTGACCGATAAAGATCTTCATAGAATATGTAGGAGCCAATATGAACATCCAGGTTTCGCTATTGGTTATTAACCGGAGACGTGTCTCGGTCATGTCTACATAGTTCTCGAACCCGTAGGGTCCGCACGCTTAACATTCGGTGACGATCGGTATTATGAGTTTATGTGATTTGATGTACCGAAGGTAGTTCAGGGTCCCGGATGAGATCGGGGACATGACGAGGAGTCACGAAATGGTCGAGACATAAAGATCGATATATTGGACGACTATATTCGGACATTGGAAAGGTTCCGAGTGATTCGGGTATTTTTCAGAGTACCGGGGAGTTACGGGAATACGGGGAGGAAGTATTGGGCCTCATGGGCCAAGTGGTGGAAGAGAGGAGGTAGGGCGCGCGGCCCCCCTAGCCCAAACCGAATTGGACTAGGAGGCCGGCCCCCCTTTACTCATTTCCTCCCTCTCCTTCCTTCTCCCTCTCCTCCTTCCTTTCCCCCTCCTAGTAGGAGTAGGAAAGGGGAGTCATAATCCTACTAGGAGGAGGACTCCTTCTCCTAGCGCGTCTTGCAAGGGTCGGTCGGCCTCCCCCTTGCTCCTTTATATACGGGGGCAGGGGGCACCCTAGGACACACAAGTTGATTGTTCCAAGCCGTGTACGGTGCCCCCTCCATCATAATCCACCTCGATCATATCGTAGCGGTGCTTAGGCGAAGCCCTGCGTCGGTAGCAACAGCATCACCATCATCACGCCGTCGTGCTGACGGAAATCTCCTGTGAAGCTCTGTTGGATCAGATTTCGTGGGACGTCATCGAGCTAAACGTGTGCTGAACTCGGAGGTGTCATATGTTCGGTACTTGGATTGGTCGGATCGTGAAGACGTATGACTACATCAACCGCGTTCTCATAATGCTTCCGCTTACGGTCTACGAGGGTACGTAGACGATACTCTCCGCTCTCATTGATGTGCATCACCATGATCTTGCGTGTGCGTAGGAAGTTTTTTGAAATTAATACGTTCCCCAACATATATGACTTACAAAATGATCAATAATCCCACACGAAGGTTCATGACTCGTAGTGTACTGCCGGACCCCTCCCCCCCACACACACACAGACGCACACATCCTGCACCACCACAACCACTCTGAGGCACATCAAACTTTTTCTGCAATGAACATGTGACCAAAGGCGGAGTGTCGTGTTAAAATTTAAAAAAAAACAGACATCATTCGACTGTTTTTATACATTGATTGATTTCCTAGGGATTTAATGTGCACAAATCAAATTTGAGCTACATGTGCACCAAAATGGGTTGCAAAATCATATGTGTCCCTGGGTGCATGTTTCCCTATGCAAGAGATTTCAAAATATTGAGAATATGTATTTTTAAAATTTAGTAAATCCAAAACTTAGTTGAAATTCATGAAACTTATCATGGTGTCATATATGGACACCAGTAGACTGTGATATTGTATTTTTCGTCAATGAGACCCGTTTTGATATAATCTTCTTACAAACGGGAGATTATTAAAAACTGGCAACCAATATCTCATACGGATTATTTATTCTGACCATGTGTGTTAGACCGTGCCATGCTTCAACTAAGCAGTAAAGCGACAGAATGAGTCATCAATAAACCAAAAAGTATATGTGTTGCCACACGCCCCGTGTGCCGTGCGAGCAGGTGTGAGTTGACGGGACACATGCGAGCAGTCCGCCGTGCAGGCATACCGGGAGGCGTGTGTGGAGGTGTGCGTATTGACGGGAGGCGTGCGAGTAGCTGTGTGAAATGATGGTAGGAGTGGTAGAAGTCCGCCGCGCAGGCTCACCGGGAGGCGAGACAGCTTTTGACCACCGCCTGCCTCGCTCCCACTGGTCCATATTAATTGCGTGCCCGAGCCGCCGGCCATAATAGGCGGTCGCACCCTTGATCCATAGTGTTCACCAACGTCTGGACTCTAGAGTGTATGAGGATGCCGCTGAAGCGCACCATCGGAGGGAGTGGCGACGCCGGGGCTAGTGAAGCACCCACACAACGCGTGAAGCTGGACACAGAGGTTTACGTTGCCGCCGACGAGGTCTCGTGCGGGCAGCAGCACGACCTTGACTTCATCAGTGCCGTCGTGCCCCCCTAGCCGGAGCCGGAGGTCAACAGCAACTCCGGCAACGATTACGACTCCGACGGAAAACCGGTTAGTCATTATATACCCATTTGTGCGGCAAACATATCATGTGTTTTCTCTGGTTACTCCCCCCCCCCTCTATAATTTTTTTGGAATACAAATCCTATGGTTATGTTCTCTCAGTCCATGAAATCAGAGTAATTAAGATCCGTTAGATGCACGTAGTGTATTGATTGTTTGAATGTTATCCGTATAGAGTTAGTGATTAATTGTTTGTTCTATACAAATGATTTTTGCTAATAATTCGACTAGGGCTAGCTCGCGTGCTAATAATTCATGGCTAGATCTTAAGAATTGATTTTGAATGTCCTACATATATGTTTGTGCCTTTTTCTTCCAGATCTCGACAATTGATTTTGAATGTCCTACATGTATGTTTCTGCCATTTTCTTTCTTTCAGATTGGTATGTACACAGATGAGGCTCCGGCCAGCGCCACCGCTGGATGTAGATCTTGGACCAGGTTGCGCGGCCGGAAGCGGCCATGCACCCCCTAGACCTGAGGAACCAGAAGAATCTCCGGCGGACCGGATCAGCGATCTCCCGGACGGCATCCTTGGGGAGATCATCTCCCTTCTCCCCACCAAGGACGGCTGTCACACACAAGTCCTCGCATCTCAGTGGTGCACTCTGTGGCGCGCTGTGCCTCTTAATCTCGACTGTCGTCAGCTATCTGTCAATGATGATTCTGAACTTCCCAGAGCCATCATCACCTCCCACTAGGGCTCTGTTCAACGCATCTGCATCTCGGCATGCTACCTGCTAGACATACCCTCGCACGGTGGCCGCCTGGCTGACATCCCTCAATTCGGTAAACTCCAGAAGCTTGAGTTCTACCATGACTATGTATGTAACATACCACGAACCGATGTATCTGTGCCCTCACCACCGATGTCCATCTCGTGGTTTTCCTCCGCTCTCCACACCGCCACCTTCGCCCGGTGCCATCTAGCAGACAATCTGGTACAAATGCTTTGACCCCCACTACAAAAAAACTTGCGCTTGTGGTGGTTGATCTGTCGGAGGCCGCACTGCACAGCATCATCCACTCCAGCTGCCCTGCCCTGGAGCGCTTGCTGCTTGTTTTGGAATGGAAATTCGTATCCGTTGTCTCAAAATAAAGTCGCCCCACCTTGTAAGCATGGGAATTTGATTTTTTGGACATGATCTCATTATCGAAGATGCCCCTTCACTTCAAAGGTTGCTCCTTGATTCTAGTATAGTACCTTCGCAAATAACTGTAGTCTTTGCGCCTAAACTGGAGACCTTGGGTGCAATTCGTGACCCTTTTTGATGGTTCAAGATGGTGTTTGGATCCATTCCTATTGAGGTACTGTATATTATTCACGTAAACTATTGTAATCTGCTTTTTTCATTTGTGCGCATAAGTATCATCTTGGAGTACACTTTTGGTACTAATATTATGTTCTATGCTCAATGAAGAGCTTGTCCATCCTATTAGTGGTGGTGGATTCTTTCAAGACCTTACATATCAGTATGTGGTGTTTTGATCTCAACAGGATTATTGGCTTGCTGCAATGCTTTCCATATTTGGAGAATTTGTATATAAAGGTGATGATTTCATGCACATTGAAACCCATATATAATGTATTATAATTAATCGTTCAGCTATCACTCTTTCAATATAATATTTTTTAGACATTAAGTGTTTTCAATCTTCATCTCTATTTAGGCACTAACACATGGAGAAAAAATTATAACCAATCGATGGTTCAAGAAGCACCGGGATTTTCTGATATCTCATGGCATTCGTTTGAAGGCAGTAGCGCTGGAAGGATATGCATCCAACAATGCAAACACTAGCTTTGTCACATTCTTCATGTTGAATGCGAGGGCACTATTGTCCGTGAGGATTAAGTTTTTCGACAACAAATTTCTTACAGTTGTAAGTGTTGAACAACATAAAAAGAAGTTTCAGGTGGACAAAAGGGCTTCTCAACGTCCTCGACTTCTATTTACAACAACTTGTTATCATGTACCGGTAGAAGTTCTCGTCCAGGATCTTGATTTTATGGATCACACCGATCCATTTTATTGTGACTGCCGAAAACTTTGGTTGAGTTAGTTGTTATTGTCCTGTTCAATCAAGATTTTGTGTAAACCTGATGAGGAATTAATCATCGTGCTTTTGTACCTTCTGTAAGCTGGGGTTAGATATTGCTGCCCTTTTCAACCCGGCTTTGACCCATATTTTCTTTCATGCTAGGCCAATGGCTTGCCATTTTTTAATTAAGACATAAATATTATAAGCATTCACAACATAGGGAAATAACCTCACTCTCGCGGGGTCCTTGAGATCTTTGTTCATTACAGAACCGCAAGTTCTTAGCGCCCACCAGCACCCATAAACTTATTTTCAGCTAGCAGACCAAATGGGCTTTAATTCTTAATAAGAAAAGTTGCATGGTAGTGACTGATTTGGATTTGTCATTTGGGATCCACAAGGAAAAAGCCTATCCAGGACGGTGCCGACTCGACAGTAAACATCAAGTCCTTAAGTTATAAGTACATATGTTGTTGTTCTGTGTGCAATGACATAGCACACGGACCATACTAGGGAACCCGTCGATGATGATTTCATCAATCGCCGACAATTGTATACCACCAAGCATTTGCCCACAACACATATGGCTTATTAGCAGCAATTCTATGTATTATTATCGGTCTCCGGACACATTTCTAATTACAGACCTGTTTGCCGCGTACCACACACATCCTGTTAAATTGAACCGTTTCTGTTCTCTTGGCTCAAAGCAAACAGTTCATCCAAGTGAATCATATGTCATATATCACACACACCTTGATCTGGCTAACCGTTTCTTTTATGTTGCCTAATCACAAACAGTTCATCCGAGTGAACCGTATGTTGTATACCGCACACACCTTCATCTGGCTGCCCGTTTCTTTTGTTTTGCCTCATCGCAAAAAGTTCATTCAACTGAACCATATGCCCCTCATCGCACACGCAACTAAAATATGAACCGTGTTTGGTGTATCCTTCATCGCAAACATTTTGCATCTTTTTTGACAGTTATTTTACATCACCATTTGCGATTAATGCATCGCACACAGTTTTGTCGAAGGGTTTCTGATCGTAGTGTCGCGTTAGCAGCATCCTGCAGTAGTGATCTTTCCACTTCTTGTTTTCAAATATTAGCTTTTTAACAATTTGGTCTTGCACATGTAGATCCTGCTGTCAGAGGTTTTGACCCACTGTTCGACCCTTTTTGCATATGGGGAAATGAGTTGTCCATGAATATCAGTCAAGTCAAGAAACTCAGAAAGATTGTTAGGATAAAGAAATTAGCGACAAAAAACAACAAGATCTTTGTCCGCACAATGAAGAAGACATCAGTTCACTACAACATGGTACTAACTGTTATACCTTTTCTTTTCAATTCCTTTGTGCCATTTCAAATTTAGAGAAGATATTTATGTATATCCTTGTTTTCAGACCTTTCCAAAGCAGTTCACTGATGATTACCTCTCAAACCACCTGTATGGTCAGGAGGTGAGGAAGGTATTCATACAACACCCACAGTTCAATATTGAAGTCTTCCTAAAGAGGATGAAGGATAGATGGTCAATCATCCACATGCATTGGCCTAAAGTTGCAAAGACGTTCAACATCAATGAAGGCTCAATATTCACCTTCCGCTTTAGCAGTTTTTCAGATGAGATTCATCTATCTATATACTGTCTTCATGCTAATTTCCAAAGGTTATAGATGTTGCATGTGAAACTTGGTGCTGGTGCAATTGTGTAATGAGGTAGCTGAGTGCTGAAGCTATATGATGTTGTACTCTGATGTATTTCAATTATGAAATCCTGCTTCCTTAATACAAAAATGAAATATATTGTGTGCTTAATATGAAATTTCAATTAGATTAATAAATGGGTTATTAATAATAGGCCAATTACCCTTCTAATTGGGTTTTTCTATTGCAAACGGTTATTGAGAAAATACCATGGGCGTTGACCTCAGACAACGCACACAGTTTTTAGGAATAAACCGTGTTGGATCAATGAACAATCACACACGACATCCTCTTGAAAACTGTTTGCATTAGGCCACCTTGCGTAAACGTTTATCACATAAAAAATGTGTTTGATGGACAGCCTATGCCACACAGTTTATTCTACGCACCGTGTGTGTTGCATTCAATAACGCAAACGGTAAAATTGTTAATTTCGTCTGCAATGGCAACGCTATCACAAACGATTTAATGGGGAAAATTATGTGTGATGTACATGTGAACGGAAACGTTTCCCTTGGAGTGACTGTGTGGGATGTATATATGAATGAAAACATACTTCTTGGATTGACTATGTGGGGTGTACATACTAACAAAAACGTATTCCTTGGATTGACTGTGTGGAATGTACATACAAACGGAAACATTTAGTTAGGACTGACTCTATGGGATGTGTACTTACGATCATAAATGATTTAGCTTGTATAATTGTATTTTTTAGCACAACTGTACGTATAACTGTATTTGATCGCTTGCCCGTCGCACACAACCTCATTTTGCCAAGGGTGTGTGCCAGGAGGGCCTATCCCCGACGGTTTCTGGGTCATCTAGGAAGGACCCCCTATCACACACACTCACTCGGCGATGGTTTCAAATGTCGTCGCAGAAAGGGGTTAAAAACCGTTTGTATAACACCTCCCTATACCAGTGATTGATGACTTGAGGGAGAAAAATTCCATCTTCAAGCGTAAGCTGAGGAGGAAGGACAAACTCACTACCCCGTCTCCACCACCATCATAATCTCCCTTACCAAAGGAGCCTTGAATACATGGTATGGGCACTCCCCTTGGTTTGTGCCAAGCTTGGGGGAGATGCCCCGGTATCGTATTACCGTCACTTTTTTTGCCTTTACCTATCTTAGTTTGATCTTTAGTTTTATCATGAAATAGTTGAAATAAAGTTTAGCATGATCTCCTTTTGAGTATTAGTTTCGTGATCCACCTATCTATGTAATCAAGCGAGACTCATATAATAAAGTTAGTTTGAGTCTTTGTTTCTTTATTTTTATGTTGCAATCAAATAAAAGGAAATAAATAAAAAAGATCATATGCTAATCTTATGGTAACTAATGACATCACATAAGGAAAAGTATAAGTGGCAAATTTATTGGAGATTGACAAACATAGCATTGGTCAATGATGCAACTCATGAAATAATTGATAAGAGAAGAGAAGATTCACATGCAAATACACCATCTTGGACATCTTTTGTGATTGTGAGCCCCTATCAAATATTATATGTCAAAATTGTTGACGTCGAACAAGGAAGACAACGTAATAGCTATGTTTGTTCATATTCACATAGAAGTTATATTGTCATAGATCCTTCAACATGTGGTGCTTGCTCAATATTTTTGCTAGCCAAAATTCCGCACTAAGTAGAGATACTACTTGAGCATCCAAAAACCCTAAACCCAAACTCATGTTTTGAGAGTCCACCATACCTACCTATGAATTGCGTAAGATCCTTCAAGTAAATTGTCATCGGTGCAATAAGGCAATAAAAATTGCTTCTAAATGTGTTGGATCATTTAGCGTAAGAGAAAATTGAGCATTGTACGAACTTGTGATGGCAAAGTAATAAAAATGATGGACTCCATAATAAAGGTTGCTATCAAAAGGGGCAATATAACGTGACGTTCTTTTGCATTAAGGGATTTGGCATACAAACCAAAAGGCGCATGACAACCTCTGCTTCCCTCTGCGAAGGGCCTATATTTTACTTTATGTATTTATTTTTATGCAAGAGTCAAAGTATTCTTCCCTATTCCTTTTTATTGGTGGAAGATTGTTATGTTCAGATTGTTAATCACATATTGATACCCAATGATCATGATCCACATGATGAGTTGTGAGTAGTTCCATTAGTTTTGAGGACACAAGAGAAGTCTTGTTTGTAATAATCATGTGAAGTTCATTCTCGCTCAATGCTTTGATGATATGTTCTATTGTTCTTCCTCTATTTGTGTTATATGAACGTCGACTACATGGCACTTCACTATCTTTGTGCCTAGGGGAAGACATTGTGGAATTAGTTTACAGATGATGGGTTGCGAGAGTGATAGAAACCCAAACCGTCACGCGTTTATATTCGTTAATTTTACATTAACTGCAATGATTGATGACTGAGATTAAATGGAGAAAGGTTTTTCTCTTCTTCTTTTTCCACGGGCTCGGTCCACACGCATGTTTGCCCACCCAAACTTTTTCAACCCTTAGATATGAAGAGATGGAGCACATCCCTCACGATCCTGGACTCTCTTTATCCAATCCTTCCCTAACTCCTCCAATAAATATGCCGCCAACGAGGAAGCGAAGAAGCAGCAATCATGGTACGCGTCGTAGGAGGAGGGCAAGGCCAATCGTATGGTACAATTCATCCAAGCCTTCTGAGAGCGTCAGAACACCGGCGACCGCCATGGACACCATCACCCTCCCCTCCTATGGTTCTACCCAGCCATGAGATCTTGGCCTCCCCAGACTGCAAGTCTGTAACAACGGCCGACACCAATGCCAGACCAGTCATTACCATGCCATCACCGTCGTCACATATCCTTTCCTCCATCGAGCACACACCACAACATCGTCATCCGCGTGGCAACGCCGCGAAAGCACACCGATCTAGGAAGCCAGCCTCGCCGCTCCTAATCTTCCAGCATCATCCCAAAAAGGTCGGGCACTCCTGACGGATCTGATCTGGAAATAAGAGGTTGCATGTAGCTCGACCTACTGAGGAAAATTACCATTTTCATGGAGAGGAGACCTTGGGAAGGTTCATGAGTGCAACCGCGGAGCATGACGCACGAGGGGGCGAAGCCACTCTTGGAGGTGGCCGCGGCTGCGTGTGTGTGGTGTGGGCAGTGGAGGAAGAGGCACCGCTGCCGGCGCGGAGTGAACCGCACCTTCCGCAAGAGGAGGCGATGCGGGTGGTGTGTAGGTACCAAGCCGCCACAGTGACAGTGGCACGGGATGTACCGTGGTGGATGCTGAAGGCGACTTGCCGAAACTCTTTAAACTCCCTGACCTCCAATGGCTGTCGTAGGCGACTCCTCGCGCTAAGAAACCATGGGAGCCGCGACCGCTCGCACGACTCCGATCCGGTGACTACCAGGTGAGGTGGCGCAAGACTGCTGGTTCGAGGCCGAGGAGGCCGTCGGGTAGCAGTACGGCAGCATGAACTCTGGTCGGGGTCAGAGTCCAGCGACACAATTCAAGGAGGGCGGGCCGTCCCGAGCCAAGGAGGCCCTCTGGTCGCAGTAGAAGCTGGAGGCGGAAACAATGAGGGCCTCTGTGTCTTAGCCCCTGATGGCCGGCGGATGTCGCCCATGGAGAAGATGATAAGGTGGATGTTGCCCCCAAATCCAATTCTATCCTCTGGGTGCCATTCTCTATAAATCCATAGATAAAACGGATGCTGCATTCTCTGTAAACTGATGATAGGTAAAACGGCCGGATGCATGTGTGAACTTGGGGAAAGAGGGACCCGGACGCAAGTGAAAGACAGGGAGGACCAGGGATTCTTCTTTGCCGGCGGTAAGGCAGAGACGCTACTTAGGGAACATGTGCGTACATCCTTGATCCTTCTCTTCTTTCGGTTTCATGTACTCTCCAGTATTCAGTTTGCAGAACTGACAGCAACGAGCAAAGAGATAGAGACTCATCAGATGGAGAAGATTACGCTGGAGAAGGTGGAGAAGGTAATCTCATCTCATTTTGCTGAAATCCGATTCAAAAGGGGTGAAACGGATTATATATCTGTACAGCTGATGCTTAAGAAACCAACATGGTGTACATGCGGCTGGGAGAGGAAAAATAAACAACATCGACTCCAAATCATATATCTATACTCGTCCTAAGTTTGATGGAAGAATTGGCCTCGGTGTTTCGGTACCAGATGCAAGTGTTGCTCAAGCACCTGAATGTAGAAATAATTAATATGTTTATTACAAACTGTCTCCTAAATTAGTATCAGGAAGCTTTAGCTTAAGATGAATTCAGTGGAAATTATACACAAATATTAGCCCTTTTGACTATATTCATAGCAAATTGACCCAACCCTCCAGTCTCCACGCAATAGAAATATGGTACAGTTCACGTACTTTCTTCATCTTGATATAGCCGTGTGCTTTTTAATTTGTCTTAACACAATCTCCCTACACATACACATGGTGCTTTCGCAATACACATTGGACCTAGGTGGTAGAGAGTGCGAGATACATATGCCTGAATCTGGATAAACTACAGTGCTCAAGGTAATACTTTCAGCCACACTCATAAACAAGAGACTTCAGCACAAGGCATATGCTAATTTTGTTGCACTCAGAGTCAGAGATGCAATATTTTGAACGTTTTGCCTCTATAGAACATGAAAGAGCACTGGTGTGCAAACTTTCTACCAGGTAGGGCAGTATGAGGAATGCATGCACCTCTGATACACCTGGATTCTGAGGTTTGAAAACCCGTTGCCCAATTTATTTTACACTCATATTTCTTGCTCCCTTACTAACAGGTGAGACCCACGCGGCAACTTTACACCCACATGGCACGCTGGCTAGCTGTTTATGTAGAAGGGAGACCCATGTGAGGACCGTATTTGGTCAATATTTTCATGCACCGGACAGTAGCAAGGCACTTCTCAAGCTTGAAGACAGTACTGATAAAAGACTGGGTGCAATTTAATCCGTGAGTAGTTTTATCAATAGTTATAGTATATTAAGATGTCGGTATTATATGCATTGTTTGAGTTGGCTAAACATTTTTTTGCCCAAAATTGCTATGAAACTTGTAAATGTATTGGATTGAAGCCTGCTAAGTAGAATCAATGATCATTTAATCAGACACTCTTTGATAATTGATCAATGTAGTGTATATTTTTCTCTTCCGTTGCAACGCGTGGGCATGTTTGTAAGAAATTTAGGGTTTTAGTCTACTCCCTATTCCTCTGCACTTATCCGTGGTGCCGCTCACAAATCGCATATCTGAGACTAGGGGGTAGGGACCTTCTTATATTGTTTTTCCAAAGAGTCCACCTCTTATACAGATATAAGATTCCTAATTTTTTTTCCACTAGTTTCCGGGATAGAGTCCAGATCAAATTACCAACCACGATCATATTTCTCTGTTAACGGATTCTACCCGTTATGTCCCTGGAGCACGCGCTTGTGAGCAACGCGCCATAATAGAGTGTAAATTCCTCTAATTATGTAGATCAACATTAGGGCTGTAATCTAACTATACGATCTAGCTCCTTCCAATCATCAGTGTACCCGGGTAGTCTTTCCAATATAACTACTATATTGTATTCCACTGATAATCGACCAGCTTCCTTAAGCATATATTACTTAAGTACATTCCATCAAGTAACAATTCCATGATAAACATGTAAAGCAATTCCATGTATAAAAACATGTATAATTCCATAATGAGGTATTCCAAATATTAATAATTCCAAGTCATTTGAATATAGTTGCAGGACACATAATTCCAACATCTCCCACTTGTCCAAAACGATCATTCAAATATTCGTAACCCCATAGTCTTAACATGCTTACCAAATACCTCATGACTAATAGGCTTAGTCAGGGGGTCAGCAACCAGGGTAACACTATGTTGAAAATCCAAAGAAATATATAGTGATACCTTCCCTCAGTATGTTTCCTTGCTGTGACTCTTAAGATCACTAGAGACCTTTAGTTTTCGCCTAATTATTCCAGCATAGCTGTCCTCGGTGCCTCGAGTATTATTTCCTCGAGTGTAACTCCGCCTTTATAGGCACCTCGAGTATTTTGTTCCTCAAGTGAAATTCCGCATCAATTGTTTTCCATCACATATATCAATAATATGATTAATTCCACATTGAGTCAAATATATGATAACCATGTAGAATAAAATTTCCAAAACCACATAAATATCAAATCCAATCAGTAAATGAAACTCCATAAGCAACCATGTTTTGAAAGAAATTCCTGACTTCGGTCAGTGAACCTGCACCATATTAGTACTTCACAAAAAAAGGATATGCGTTCCTGGACTTATTTCTCATCTCGTAGATACAATAATAGCTTCCTCGATGTGTTTACCTTTAATATAAATTTCAAAAGAAGCGACAGGTTGTGATGCACTTTCCACAATCTTATATGATGTGTGAGATTCCCTTAGATGCTCGTCTTTCCTTCCACTGCTTGAATGCAGCATAAATTCCGAAAGCTAAGTTATGATAACATAATGAAGATACATACGAGTTCCAGTATCATTTATTATTCCACTTTTCTCAGTAGTTCAAATATAATTCCTCACTGAGTATGATTCCCTTTATCAAAGGTATTTTAACAGATTTGCATTTTTCCATAGAGAAACATTTCAAAATATTTTCTATGTATTTCCAATCGTAAAACATAGGATGTTTAAAATGTTCCTTTCATATGAAAGTTAAAAGATGACCAAGCTTTCACTTCCATCAATGTGACTATATCATTGCAAACAACAAAACAATATTAACATATACAATAATAATGCAAAATACTTTACACTTACATTTGTAGATGACCGTCTTGCTTCATTTAGAAAACCATATGACCTGCTATTCCATTGTTGTGAAGCTTGTTATAAGACCATACATTAATATACTCAATTAGCAAACCATCTCTTTAGTTCCTTTTTCCCAAAATTCCAGGAGAGAGAGTTTCCACAAGGCATATTTCCCTTTGTGTGAATAATTGAATAACAAGAGTGACATTATAATATTCCAGCGAGCCAAATACCCTTTAAAAAATCACTTCCAGACAATAGGCTTGCAGTTATTTGGTATGATATTAAGTTCCCAAACTATGCTCTTCCTCATTTGAGTTTATTCCTTCCCTCAATTCTTCCACCCATAGTTAACACTGAAAAAAAAACTTAAAGGGATTTAGCGATTCCTCTAAAATTTAGAGTGGCATGCCCCAACAACATACAACTATTATCCAAACATGATATTCCGAGCTAATTCCTCCCACTTATCCTAAGCATGTCATGTTTGGAGTGTCACTTGTAGTTTCTTTGGGGTCAAGATTATATTCCAGTATGATTGTCAATAATTCCACCCTTGATCATACAAATAATTGTGTTCCTACTTTCCACTCGTTTTCCTTTTCCGGGTAACAAAGGAAACACCCTTTGATCCACTAGAATAACCATGAAAAAAAAATCCTGGTGTGCGCTTTGTAATAACTGAGAATTTCATGCCAAAATAGAAGATTTCCTTCCAGTCAACCGATTGTAGTAGATGGAGAATGATATCAACAAATGACAGTATGCAATGCTTCCAAAGAAACAAGGGAGTATACAAGACATTCAATTCCTCCATTCAATTGTGGAGTGTATGGTATATTACAATGGTGAATTGTTCCATGCTCTCTACATCAAACAATATATTCCTGAAGTGTACTTCCCCCACCAATCAGTTGTTAAAACTATGATATTATTTAATCAGCTAATTTTCCACTTCAGTATAACATGTGACCAACACAATAAAACCTTTTGACTTGTATAATAAATGATAAACATAACCATATAAAAGTGTAATCATCGAAGAGTGGGATGAAATAAATAATCTGACCTCTAGTGGGGATGTCCAAAGAAATATCATAAGTATAAAAAAACAAATGTGAAGCCCTTTCATCTCCTTCCACCTTAATAAACAAGGTGTATTAAAAAAATATGCTTCACATGTACCATAGTCCTCCCACTAGAGTTCAAAATTCCAGAATCAACAAGCCTCTTGATCCAGTTCCAAGATATGTGACGATGATGTAGATAATAAGATTCCAAGCATGTGTTCCCATTGTCGATATTCCTCCATATGGAGTTATCTTCGCAAAATATAAACAGTATGGTTTGCAAACTTCCAATGGACATCAAGAAAGATAGATCATTGTGTGAAAATCCATACTGCACTAATTTAACTATTGAGCAATATTTCCATTCATCCTTTTCCAAACAGTATGTCATAATCAATAGATTCCAAGATATAACAATAAAGCAAATCCGTTCTTACTGAAGTTTCACAGAGTGTTTAATAGCAATAATACCTTTCCTCCACAAGGGAGTTTCATGGCAAAATTTCCAATTCCAAAGTGTATAAGATTTAGCAGCAATGACAAAGCATATATATATATATATATATATATATATATATATATATATATAAAATTTCCTTTGGAACTGTTACCATGTGAACAAAATTGCTATTGCATTCCAGCAATATGAGACATAGCCACAATCGAGCTACATGAAAAAATATCTCTGAATAAATAAATGTAGTGCAAATATTATCATCAGACATACCAACAAATGAAGAGAAATTTCCTTGTCCACAGACTGAATCCCAACTTCCTCCACAAACAAGTGATGCTGAGTAATAAGATTTTTTCTAGATGTGCATAATTTCCATGCTATCTTTTCGCTGGAGTAATTGCCAGCCCATCCGGGCACTCATGATCTAAGGTCCTTGGATTTCTTTTTTTGTACGGACTAGTATTCTTCTGAGGAGTAAATATCATCTCCTTGTCATGAATTGCATGCAATAGATCTGAGAAAAAAATTAATCAATGATCAGTGATCAAATAAAATGATTGAAACCATGGATGCGTTTGGTGCGTGTAGTCCTTCCGGCAAGCTGGCCGTTGCTTGCAAAAGTTCGTTCCACTTTTGTATTATTTGCCTTCCTGCATATACCAAAGTACTACACGCCTTCGTGTTGAAGCAGTAGAAGCAAAAGTAGTTTCTTTTTTCCTTCAGCTATCCTTGCGAAGTGGCCGTTCAGAGAAGAAGCGGCATGCAGTGTCGGTTATGGCAAAAGTCAACCGGTCGTCGTTTGTCCGATGGGATGCAACGAAACCATCCAGGCGACACATAGTCACGTACAGGCAGCGGTAGGATGGCAAGCTGGTCCACGTCTTTGGTTGTCAACAGGCCGCCGAACGCAGCGGAATTTCCTGGCCAGGACCTCAAGCCAGTGGTGCAGTCGGGTCGCGTCGGGCGCATCTCAGCGACACTGACACGGAGTAGCGAACCCAACGACGCGAAGGTCTAGTGGCGACCTGGTGGCAAACTCGTCGATGCGGAGGTCACCGGCGGTAGTCCAGCTCGACTCGGCGCGGAACGACGCGGAGTCGACGGAGTGGACTTGGAGCGGCGGCTCCGAGAACCCAATCAAGAAAAAATCTTACGATTCACAAAGAGAGTTAATTTCCTTCACGGGAGAATCTTGCATGGTGTGCCTCGTATATGGGTTGGGTACATGATTGAGGCACGCACTAGCAGACGACGCGAACTTTGCTTTGACTATTCTGGATCATACGAAGCCTCCAACAACTTGGTGTAATCAGCATGGCGCGAGCGCAAGCTGGCTAGCAGCGCCCGATCGGCGTCAGCCCTAGAGTCGTGCGATGAGGAGGATCCCGAGCGATCTGGAGGAGCAGAGTTTGATCCGGTGGCAGAGTTCGGTCCTGGTGGATCGGCTAGGATCACGGCGGCGGCGTGACCTAAACCTTGCTCAAGATACCAATGTAAGAAATTTAGGATTTTAGTCTACTCCCTATTCCTCTGCGCTTATCCGTGGTGCCGCTCATAAATCGTATATATGAGGCTAGAGGATAGGGACCTTTTTATATTGTTTTTCTAAAGAGTTCACCTTTTATACAGATATAAGATTCCTAATTTTTTTTCCACTCGTTTCCAGGATAAAGTCCAGATCAAATTACCAACCACAATCATATTTGTCTGTTAACGGATTCTCTACCCGTTATGTCTCTGGAGCACGCGCTTGTGAGCAACGCGCCATAATAGAGTGTAAATCCTCTAATTATATAGATTAACATTAGGGCTGTAATCTAACTATACGATTTAGCTCCTTCCAATTATCAGTGTACCCGGTTAATCTTTCCAATATAACTACTATATTGTATTCCACCGATAATCGACCGGCTTCCTTAAGCATATATTACTTAAGTACATTTCAGCAAGTAACAATTTCATGATAAACATGTAAAGCAATTCCATGTATAAAAACATGTATAATTCCATAATAAGGTATTCCAAATATTAACAATTCCAAATCATTTGAATATAGTTGCAGGACACATAATTCTAACAATGTTTGCTAGTAGTGACCTAAATGCTCTTATATTCGGAGGGAGTATTTTTTTTAGAAAAACGGGTCGAGCTGTTGGTACATGGTAATGGGTCTTTCCCATGGGAAAAAAGTGGTAACGGGTTATGAACCCGATCCTAATTCTCCCGGACCCTACCCATGAACTGTGATGCCGTGACCGCGTCTCCTCCCGCAGTCCACCTTCCCCTCTCCCTCTTCCTTCCTCTCCCGCCGCCGGCGACACCTTGCTCGCGAGGGGTATACGCGGGGAGAGAAAGATGGGGAACGTGTTCGTGAAGAAGCCTAAGATCACGGAGGTCGACAAGGCCATCCTCGCCCTCAAGACGCAGCGCCGCAAGCTCGCGCAGTTCCAGCAGCAGGTCCCCTGCTCCCGCCCTGCCCGATCCGATCATCTGTTTCCCACCCCCGTCCTACTATACCATCTAATTGTTCTAGTTTGTAATCGTGATCATTGAGATTCGATTCTGGTAGTTTATCGATCTCCAATTTTGCCCCCGGGACTAGATAATACCAGGTTTGGTGCCAATACCGCTCATTACGCGAGTGCGGCCGCAGTTGGGATTAGGTTTTTGCATAACGTTGTGTCTATAACTGAATGGGTACGAGCTTTTTCCACCTTGTTAGTTTTGTCAGGAGGGCCCAGTTCTGGTGTGGTTTGTTGTTTGCCATTTTGGGTTGACAGTAGTGATCCGGATTTAGAATGTCTGGCAGTGTCATCAGGACAAGAGTATAGGTTTTGGGTCGGATTATAATGTAGTATTAAGGTGAATGTAAGCGAGAACTGCACATTCATGTTATCAAATGAGGATATTACTTTCCAGAGCATATTGCGAAAACCAGACTGGCTTGTAGTGCATGCTTTGGTGTGCTGCCGTTATCTTGATCTATCAGCGCTAGCGGTATGGGAGTCGTTTGCTGGTGCAAACCAGCAAACTATCTGATTTCTGTACTAGCATGTTGTGCGAAGAAATTATTTCGCCATCGGGTTTCAATACCTTTAGGTGGGTATAACTTGTCGTGTTGTGATGAACTGTTCAAATATTCTAACTGAACTAATGAGCGTGTCTTGCATTAAATCACTGGAATGATGTTTCTACTTACAATTAAGATGGTAATGGTTCTGTTTATGTGTGTTTTACTTTTCTTTCTTCCAGCTTGAGAAGGTGATCGAAGCAGAAAAGGAAGCTGCACGCCAGTTGGTTCAGCAAAAGAAGAGAGACAGAGCTTTGATTGCACTGAAGAAGAAGAAATCCCAGGAAGAGCTCCTGAAACAAGTTGATACATGGCAAATGAATGTCGAACAGCAGGTTAGTAGTTTACTCGATAAATTCTGGCTCCTAATGAATTGCATGTTCATGTATAGAGCAGAAGGTCTGTATTTCTGCTTTACATAAGTGAATCTGACCAGCATTAAGTCTCTTTAGTTTTGATCGATAATTTGACAGTCTGTTTTCTGTTCTCTTGTTGAAGCTGACAGATATTGAACTAGCAAGCAAGCAAAAAGCTGTATTGGAAAGCCTAAAGACTGGAAATGCTGCCCTTAAGTCTATACAGAGTGAGATTAACATCGACGATGTCCAAAAGTTAATGGATGACACAGCTGAGGCCAAGGCTTATCAGGATGTAAGTTCAATAAACTTTTCCAGTCCACTGGTTACTACATTTATAATGCTTTTATCCATGTGAGGTCCTTCCATCTTATTTGAAGTCATTGTATATATTTTTCTTACAACATCCTTAGTTGACGCTTAATACGTAAAGTGGCACCTCGGATCTCTGTAAAAGCTCTTTTCATGTACTTGTGTGGAACTAGTTAAACCATGTACATCATTTGGACTATGTGATAGTTGCCTGAAAATCAGTACTGATTTCGTTCTTACACCATGTAAATATATATAATTAGCTCTGTGGTCTGCAACTTAAACATGAACAGTTCTACATAGTATAATGCTTCTGAAATTGTGACTTATACAAGTAGCTAATACAAGAATCAATTTATCATCTGTTATATTGTATTATTGATGTCTTTGTACTTATTAATCAATTCCCGTATTTTTTTTCATCTGATTTTGATGAGCTCCCTTCTATTTCTATTATCGGAGTTATTTATATTTGAATCCAGTTTTCATCAGTTCCTTCTCGTGATCTTACCATCTGTTGCAGTATATGCCCCCAACGCCAATGCCTGTAACCTTTTTTGCCTTGCTTATCAACTGATATTGATTGCAGGAAATAAATGCCGCTCTGGGTGAACAACTATCTGCTGAGGATGAGGAGGCTGTCATGGCTGAATTTGACAACTTGGAAGCTGAGGTTTTTCCCCAAAAGCTTCAAGAGTTCTCAACCTTTTGTTTTAAGAAAAATACCTACATAATAAACTCCGAGTTCTGAGCTTAAATGAAGATTTGTTTCTCTGCTAAATTGTTATTGTCGTCTGTTCTTTTCAGCTTGCACTTGAGTCTCTGCCCGATGCTCCCGTTACTGAAGTACAATCTGAAAAGAAAACCAAAGCACCGGCTTACGCTGAAGCTCCAGCTGAAGACATTGATGATGTTATTGAGCTTCCTGATGTACCTACTAAAGCGCCAGAGAGGTCTGAAGCTCCAGAAAAAACAAAAGGTTTTGATCTCATGTTCCTTTATTTTTGGAGTTTAGCCTGTTTCATTTGCATCTTATACTTTTTATGGTGTACTGATGATGTGTTCTGAATTGACAGTCTTGGAAGAGCCACTACCTGCATAGTTGGTGGAGCTGAGCTGAACAGGGCACTCCAAGTCCTGCGGTTTGCAGGAGCTGTAAAATATCTGCCATTTGATTGTACTACTTAATTTTGTCATTTCATAAGTTTCATTGTGTACAGAATCTGAAATGTTGGTCTCGGTTATCAATTGATGCAGTGACGACCTGTGCCTGTTGTACATTTAGTAGTCTCAGCATCGATTATGGTATCAGATGTCCTGTTATTTCTTGATTGTCGTTTGTATATTGATTTGGGCTTGCAGCATGCTACAAGCATATCCCTGTTGTCTCCTCTGGACAGCTAAAATTAAATTGTGTTAACTGTTAACTGGGATTCTGTTTCATTGGTTGGATCTTTACCACGACTTGGCTACTTTGCACTCAGGTATGTAAACAGTTACATTTCATGCTCATCATTTCTGATTTGACACCTGCTCTTCCAGATTTCTGCCGCTACACATAGCAAGTTTGGTGCAGAGACATTTATGTAGTTGCTGGGCTCAGTATGTTGCCGCTGCTGGCCAAGTCTGTTCTGTAGCTGCTGCTGCTACTGGTGATCTTTGCTGTTAAAATGGTCTGTTGAGATTGACGCTGAAAAACGGTTGCATTCCTATTTTAACCATTTTAACAGCATGTCAATAACAAGTACTGTGTTCCTAGAAATGGCAAATTGAACAAAAAATGATGGTATGCCAGAGTTTATATAAGGAATGCTCAAGTACCGTGTTGAGTAACCGATTATTTTGTAGAATGGATGTGGCACTGAAAGGTTTTCAGCATGCTATTTTAACTATTTTAACAGCATGTCAGTACAAGTTATAGAAAACAACATTGACAATTATATTGGACGCCGATAAGTGCCACACGTGTGGGCGTTAGGGGGTCTGCCCACACATTTTGTGTGATGTATAAGAGGAACAGCCTACACACCTACGTGTGGGCAAAACAAGTAATGCCCACACATCTCTTTTTTTCTCCTGATCCCTTTCACACGCGTGCGTGTGGGCGAAATAGATAACGCCCACACGCCCGTACGTCAGGCCTCGTACCTCGTGGTCCCGCACGCCCCGCGTGACAGTCACCGCGCTTCCCGCAGTTGCCATGGTCCAGACCCTCGTCCATGTTCGTTTAACTGTAGTTGTCATGTCGCTGAATTTCGGTTGCCATGTCGGACAACTACAGTTGTCATGGTTGCTCAACTGCAGTTGCCATGATTTCAAAACTTTAGGAGTTGCCACCCACTAACACTAGGCAGTTGCCGTGTAGCACTACAAAAAGACATGGCAAAAGAACATGTTCGGGTAAAAGAGAGAGTTGCCGTGTGCTTACAAGCACGCTAGGGCAGTTGCCATGTAAAGAGAAAGAGTTGTCATCTACTTACGTGCACGCTAGGGCAGTTGCCATGTACCATGCAAAAACACATGGCAATTCGGGTAAAAAGAGAGTTGCCATCTGCTTAGAAGCAAAGCTATGACAGTTGTCATGTAACCTGCAGAAACACATGGCAACTGCCATCTTTGGATGTGGGCGAGGAGATGGGCGTGTGGGCGAAGTGATAAACGCCGATAGACCAGCCCCCTCTGCGTGCGTGAAAACTGGTGTGTGGGCAAATTGTTAAACGCCTACACACCAGCCCCCCGTGTGGTGAAAAAGAACGTGTGGGCGACCGGATGAATGCCCACACATCAGTTTAGTCCTACATGGCACACAAAAACTGTTAGAACACGCTAAGATTCGTGCAGAATTGGTTGGACGAGAATCCATATGTGTGGACAAGTTGTCAGATGCCCACATGTGTGGGAGTTAGTGTTTTTGATTATATTTTATTAGCTGTTAAGCGATTAAACTTCTATGAAGCTGCACACGTTTTTGAAATTCTACGTATGTCTAGGTCCATGCCTGCACAATGGACTGGATCACATTTATCTAGTCAATCAAATAATCTTGTACTCAAATTATCTTGAGACCCAAATTTAAGTTGGATTGTGTCTCCTAACAATATTTGTTCTTGTCATCCCCTCCGTCCCAAAATAAGTGTGTCAATTTTTGTACCAATTTAAAGTTGATACAAAGTTGGTACAAAGTTGACACACTTATTTTGGGACAGAGGAAGTATGTTATTACTTTGAACATGCTGTAGATAACCAGTGAGGATTGTTTGTATGGATGAGTATTCTTCATTATCTATTGAGTGTAAATGCTTTCTTCATAGTTTTTTTTAAAACTCATAGTACCTAAACACCTAGTGACTTGAATTCATCTTGATTATTGTCCACCAAATTGAGGGGTGATGGGCTCATCTTTTTATGTTGATGGAAACATTTTTCATGTAGCAACCGTAAACCACCCTTGATCAGATTCAAATATATTTGTTCTTGTAATCTTAACTCTCAACATTTCCTACACAATGACAAAAGGGGTCCTCAAGTCACCCAAATCTTTCCCCACCCCAACCAGTGTGGCCTCTCCTTGGCGGTTTCCAGCTCTTCCCATCGGTGTCTCATCCATCTTGTCGCTTCCTTCCAGCTCCTCCACTATGCCCTCTCCCTCCCTAGTCCCTAGTGACCAAGGACCCCACCCACTCATTGAGCAGGTTGTTGAGGTGGACGCCGAGATCGAGCTGGAGCTCAACGCGGGGAAACAGTTTGTGAGCTTCGTTGGTCATTCAGGTAGTATTTGGACGAGCACCTGCACGGCTGGAGCCGATCCCCATGTACACACTCTTGCATCGATGCGTGCCACAGCTTTAGTTAATTGTTACTCCACCTACGACGAGCTCCACGTATATGTTTGTGAACGAACCCATCGGAAAGTTATGCCCTTGGCATTTGGAACGAGATGCAAACATGACAAGGGTCGCACCCAGTACGCTACGTTTGCAGTTTTTTTTTGAACGTTTGCAGTTGCTGTCTCCATCCACGCACAAATGAAGTTTGTGTAGCCTTGGCATTTGGAACCACCATCTGGAGGCGCAATAAAAGCCGCGCACACCAAGCCCCTTGACCCGCCGATGAATTCTGGTTGCCAGCCCTACTTTCACCTGTTTTCACCGTGCAGTGCACCCCATCCATCCACCGCGCCGACTCCCTTCCCTTCTTGGCTAGCTCCCAATAAATTGGGCCGTCGCCGTCTCGCCCTGCACCGGCCTCTCTGTCCGTCCATGGTAGTAGCTTCCGAACCGTGTTTTCCCTGCAGCTCAGCTCTGTGGCCTCGAGCGTAGCCACGCAGCAGACGGCCCTGCTATTTTTGTTTGTGGGGGACCTTTCTATTCTGCAAGTGCAGTGGTTTATGCGGGCGCCTCTTGTTGTGTAGCATACATACGGATGGATGTTTCAGGCTTCCAGCACGTACGTACGTACAGTACGTACGTAGTACACCGTTTACCCGTAAAGCTGTGCAACAGATTGATGGCCCGAACCTCTTGAGCTTGTAGATAGATAGATGGACGCCAAAGTTTATGTATCCATCAGGCCATCAAGTTATACAGAGTATGAATGCCTGTTCAGTTCTGTATACCCCCATCAAGTTATACAGGACGACAAAGCACTATGCCTCGATGAGCTACCAACGCAAGAAGTAAGATTGCTGGAAGCAGCCAGGCAGCGCCCCCTCCCTGCATTTCCTCCGGGCCTCACCGCAGAAAAGCCCTGCTCCTTTCACCGATTCTCTTGATAACCCCATGTGGATGTGGAAACTCACGACGTTGCACTTGCACGGCCAGCATGTGGCGTGCATGTACGGACGATACAATCGCTTCACACTCCTTTTCTTTTCCTTTTTGCATACGAGGATCATCCCCACTGCAGCACTGCTCACAGCACACCACGCCGGAGGTGTTTGTCGAGCGAGGAGTCCACGCTTCTCTTTCCTCCTCTCTCTTTACATGCACACATGGAGCGGCGGGGCGGATCCTTTCGGTGCTGCTGGATGCTCACCGGGCTACCTGTGGCAAAACACGCCGAATCGGTGGCAGGATTGCGTCCGATCTCCGTGTCAGCTGTCTCCACGCGCCAGAGGCGTCGGATCGGTGCCGAGGATGCCACGCCCACGCGCGCTGGCGGTTTCCGCGGACCCAGCTCGCTCAACGGACGAGTGATGGAAGAAACCAACAAACAAAGTTGTTGGTCGTCCACCATGGAGCCAAGATATACACGTACAGTACGTGAGATGGCCAGCTCGCTGCTCGCGCACATATATATCCCAACAACAACGGGGAAAAAGGGGAGTCCATCGATCGGTGCGTGCCTGCAAAACATTTTTTTCACTGGGAAGTGAAATTTGTTTGGGTGTAAACCTCATATAAAGGGTACGTCAGTCACCTGCACAACAGAGTCTAGCTGGCTCGTTCGGAAGCCACCTGCATGCACACGGACGCCAAAACAATCAGGCCCCAGTTTTTCTTAGCTACTATTGCCAATTAGTAGTACTATCTCTCCTCTAGAAAAACCACTCAGAGCAACTCTAACAGACCCCGCAAAACATGTTTGCAGTTTGATGAAGATCTCGTTTGCGGGTCGAGAACAAGCGCGGCCGATCAGAAACCGTAAATGAAACTGCATAATTTGAAAAAAACAGTTTCGTAGAAGAAATTGCAACATAGTAATTCATCACATACCGAAAAGTCCATTCTGCACCCGAGCTCATATGCTCCCGCATGAATAGTAAAAATCGAAAAAAATAAAAAAATTCAAAAAATTCCAAATTTTTTTTGAGAGAAACATTGACAAAAGTTCTAAGTGCCTGCAAAAATTCATCATGAAATCACATTCCTGTAAGGCGTGGCAAAAAAAACAAATTCAATGCTTCAAAATGCATTTGAAAGTAGCTTTTTCATAGTACTATTTTTGTTTTTTTTGCCACGCCTTCTAAGAATGTGATTTCATGACGAATTTTTGCAGGCACTTAGAACTTTTGTCAATGTTTCTTTCAAAAAAAATTTGAAATTTTTTGAAATTTTTTTGATTTTTTTTCGATTTTACTGTTCATGCGGGAGCATATGAGCTCGGGTGCAGATTAGCCGCGTCCATCACATACTACATATATTACATGATCAAACACTACAAACACTAATTCATACTACATACTACATCAGTACTAGTACTAGAGGGGGTGAGGATCTCACAGCGGCGAGCTCGCGGCCATGGACGACGCCATGGAGGAGCTCAACCCTCCTCGCCAGAGCTGCCGAGGTCGATGTACTTCTCCCTCTGCTCCTCGCGGATGCGCCACCACTCGCTGTCCTTTTCCTTGGCGGCGAGGTTGGCCGCGACCGCCTGCTGGAACACGAGGTCGTCGAGCTTCTCGTGGTGGCGCCGGCGCTTCGCCTCCTCGCGCAAGCTCTACTTGGCAATGGCGGACGCGACCACGTAGACATCGGCAACGAAGTCCTCCGGCCCGACGACTCCGCGGCTACCGAGCTCCTGCTTGACGGGGATGAGCTCGATCTCCTCCGGATCCTCCGACCACTCCCTCTTCACGGGGAGAAGGCTCGCGCTGGAAGAGGAGGAGCTCGCGGCGTGGGAAGATCTCGCCGCGGAGGACGAGTCCACGACCGAGGACGGCATACGGCCGCGCCGACGGTTGCATTTGTTCGTCTCGCGGACGCGGAAGCTCGGCGGCGGCGAGAGGACGCGGTTGGTCCACTTCCTCGCCTCGCGCTTCCTCGCGCCGTCTGACCGGACGCGCCGCTCGTGCTCGGGGTCGCCGCCGCCGCCAGATCTGTTCCCGGAGCCGCGTCCGGAGCTCCACATGCGGTCCCACTTGGTGGCCGGAGGCGGAAGGGGCTCGCAGGCGGCGAGAAATGTGAGGAGGGGAGTGGGGAATTGCGGAGCTCGGCGACGGCGGGGGATAGGGTTTCAACCCGCAAACACACTGCGAAACCGTAGATATACTAGTCGGGGCGGGTGTTTTGCGGGCTGCGGTAAATATTTTTACGGACCGTGCGAGTATACGAGCTCTGTTCTAGTCAGAAAATTGGGCTGGACTCGTATACTCGCCGGAATTTTGTGGGTTTACCGATTTTGCAGGGTGGTAGAGTTGCTCTCAAAGCAAATAGGTATCGTACAATGTACTCCCTCTATCCAAAATGAGACACTTATTTTGAGACGGAGGGAGTACAATGCAATTATCTGCTTGTCCGCGATAGATAAGGTGTTGATGCAGGGCACGTGTCAGGCATGTTTTCATGGATATCATTTAGATACATGTTTTACATATAAAGAGATGATTGCATTACCCCGCAAAAAAAAGATGATTGTGCAAAGAAAATGCTCTAACAATTACCTAAAAAGGAAAAGAAGAAAAGATCACAATTATCTGAAAGGAAAAAAAATAGATTATGTGACATTTCGTGCCGGATGAAGCAAAAATGTGCCGTCGTATAGGTATCCGCAACAAACAAGGCTTTATCATTATGATTTTCTTCTATTCTATCTATCTCTTCTCTTACTTAAAAAAAATACAGAAGGATCCATTTTATGCTCCTTTCTTTCCTCCGCCCTTACCCTCCACCCTGCTTTTCGGGTTTGCCAGTTTTTCTAGCTGGTTTTACTTAAAAACCACTTCTAACTGCCACATGTCTTACTGCATTATGAAACAAAATCATGTTTTTTGGCACGTCAAATGGAGTTACATTCTCGTACTATCCTAGGGAAGCCCAATTGAGTGGCTCATCATCTGGCGAAGCACTCCTATGATACTCTGTCTAATTTTGATTGGGATGGAGGAACAATTTCATTATGCCTTTTTGTAATAAATGATGTAACTCTCTTGATGAAGAAATAACCGAGAGGCTTTCCCCTAAAAAAAAAGATACAGATTCAGTTCACGGCTAAAATTTATTTTTCGTACATAATTACATTGATAAGAAAATGACAGGTAAATCACATCCACTTTGAAAATATTCATACCTCCGTTGCAATGCACGAACAATTATCAAGTGTTATAAAAATAGCCCCACTAACATCATTAAATAGCCATTTTTTTGCATTCTCATCAATCCACATCACCACTTAAATCTCATATGTCCATTTCTTTCCCAAATGCTAGATAATCCATTTCAATATACCATTTTTCCCCGTTCAAGAATTTTTCTAATTAACCAGTTAAATAGCCGATTAATCCCTAATTATAGGGTCACCGAGTAGCCGATAAACTGATAAATCGACCGATTAATTGATCAATTGGCCAATTAACTTGCCGATTAACCTATTAATTTTCTACTCGCCAGTCAACCGAGCAGCTACTAGTTAACGATTTCTTCAATAATGATATTTTTTTTATACCCTGCAAAAAAAGATATTTCTTTTATAACTTTCCTTACCAGATACTAAGAAACTAAGGGTGACTCCAATTAGTGATTAACCTGCAATTAAGCCTGGTTCAACACTGATCTGCAACAAAGTTTGATCTACAAATATATCTAAGCACCACATGCAACAATTACATTGTCTATTTATCCTTCCGTTTGAGTTGTATTGTCTATTTCTCTATTTTTTTGCGAGGTGAATTTTCTACTTCTCCTACTTAATCCACTTCCGTAATATATTAAGTGTTATCATTTAGTTTTAGACTATTCATAGTGAGAGTAACATAGGTAGTAACATCACACATCTCTAAGCAAAACAGATGATGTCGCGAGTAATTAATAAAGAAAGAGAGGTATGTGATAACATAACTACTTAATATAACATCACGCATACCAAGACAAGATGAGTCTATAACCTAATAAATAAAGTGTTGCATGACACTGCACATATGTTACTCCTCACTATAGAGATAGTAATATAGACCAGTAACCTGTAGTAACATATACATGTTACTAGTCTAAGTTACTATCCATTATGACTAGTCTTATGGATGTACATGTACCATTAATTCAAGTATAAAAAACGCATTCCCCTTTTACCAAAGATGCCCGCAATGAATCTAGCTCCCATATCAATAAGCTAGTTTAGGCTAGTCTCTGCATTTAACGCTCCTCTAAATCTCTGTATAAATTTTGAATGCACGATAGTGGACAATAAACACTCCTATATCTTGAATCAACCTTGACAGCCCCTTCCCTAATTGCATTAGACACTGATTGAAGAAGATTAGCACTAGCGCGTCATTTTCCAAACCACCCACTCGCACACCCATAATGCTATTTAAATTGACTTGCACCTGAACTCCACGAAAGTAACACTTTTTTTTTGGTACGGATTAAGATTTTGGCTTATCGTAATTACCACCAGGCCCTAAGCATTAGTACATTAATGTATGTGACGCTAACACCTCCGGTAGTGGAAGTGTAAGGCTAGTCATAGTGAGGAGTAACTTAGACAGTAACATGCATATGTTATTTAGTCTATGTTACTACCTTCATAGTGGGGAGTAATATGTATGTGGTATCATGCAAGCCATCATTTATTGAGATGTAGACTCATTTTGCCTTGAGATGTGTTATGTTAGTGTAACATATTATGTTACTCCAACCATCTCTCTACTTCTTAAATACATGCCATGTAAGCAAACTGTTCTTGGGGTGCGTTATGTTACTTGCTAAGTTACTCCCACTATAATCAGCCTAAAACCTTCTGCATTGGGGTACATAGCAAGGACTATCATGCATGCTAACTAGGTAATTTTACCGATGTGATGTACAATTAAATCCCTCGTTTTCCCTTCCCACGCCGCTTCCTAGGGGACGGCTCGGGCGGAAACCCTAACCGCCGGCGCCACCCCATCTCCCTCATCCCCACTCGCTGCCTTTGACGGCCGGCAGCAGCGGGATCTGGCACGCGCGGGTGGTTCTGGAGCATGGCGGGCCAGCGACGACAGATCTGGTGCACGAGGGTGGTTTTGGAGCAAGGCGGGCTAGCGGTGTGGGCATTTGTGCTGCTCGCCGCGGGATCGGAAGCGGCTATGACGACGCATGGCAGAGCTCACAGCGGAATGGAGGTGTGCGGCTGGGGCTCGTGGGAGGAGAAGGTCCCGGCCAGTTGCTTCTCCTGGAGGCGATGACGTGTGACATAGCGGCGATGGTGCGGCGAGGCCATGGAGGCATGGCGGAGCTTGGCCGGGAGATGCTGCGCTTGCAGTGGCTGAGCACACAGCGGGCCATGGTGTCTCCTTCGTGGTGCCTCCACCTGGGCTCATGGTCAGAGGTGTTGGAGGTGACGGTGCGAGCCGGATGGGCCCTGATCTGGGCCGCAGGGCCACGACACGGGCGTCTGCTGGGAGCTGGTTTGATGGTTGTAATTTGCGGTTCCGGCGACCCTTGGTCGGGCATGAAGGGAGCTTGGTGGAGTTCTCAGCCGTGGTGGTGCTGATGGTTGGGCTGTATGCTCCTGCTTGTGCATGTCTCGGGTGGACCTCGGCATCTCGACTATGCTGGCGAAGTGCCGCGACAATGGTAGAGTGGTCAACTTGGACGGTATGACCCTAGTCCGATGAGAAGAGACGAGGTGTGCGGCTACTCGAAAGAAATTCCTGCCCATACTCGGTCGGTGCTGGCGGCGACAGCGCCCGTGGGTGTAGTTCCCTCGGAGGCGTTGCCAAGGTGTGCCAGCATCTTCCTCGCTCGTTCTCGGGATTGGTAGCTGTCTTCGGGCGAAAGACTAGGTTCGGTGTCGAATCGGCGCGATGGCGGCGTCTTAACGTCGCTACTTTGTTGGAAGCATCCTGCTTGAAGATATGGTCTTGAGGTTCCATGTTGGGCTACTTCCGATGCTCGCCACTGTTCAAGGTGATCTTCAGCGGCGCAATGTACGTCATCGCTGGTGAGTCCAAGATGATGACTTTAGTGGACTGACCAAGTTCCTCCATCTACTTGCCACCTCCTTTAGGCATCAAAGGGTGGATGGTGCGTCGACAAGGGAAGTTCAATGGAGTTGGTGTTGTCTTCGGAGGTGACCGGCATTGGTCGAGACGTGGCGACGTTGCTTAGTTTTGAACATGATCTTTTTGCTTTGTAGTTGTGTTGTCAGTGGTGGTTGTCTTTGGACTAGCCCTGGTGTGGAGTCTGCACTACGCTTGTTGTTCACAACAAGTTGTAGTCCTCTTATACTTGAAATTCCGCCTTCTATAAAAATATGGTACGCATTCACGTATTCTTAAAAAATGTACAATTAAATTAAGGAAGTGACGATTTAGTGTAGGAACGAAGTATGTCTACCGGGGGGGGGGGTGAATGGGAGTTTTAATTTTTCTTCAGAAAACTCAAAACTATCAGAACCCAGCAGCGGAAACGAATGGAAAACAAACTACAACGAGCTAAAACTAAGTACCGAATGAAAACTAAACATGCATCGAAACAAATCAAATGATGGAAAACATATCGGATGGAAACATGGGTAACAGAAATAACCAGTGGTGCTCGATGGCGGCAGGGTATTTGTTCGACCAGTTCGTCCTTCTACACAAGGACTACATCTGGTTGGAGGGGTTGTGACTTAACACGGAAGATAAACTCTCTTCACCCTATTCTCCTCGATAATCGATTCGTCAACCGATGCCGATTACTCGTGGTAGATACTTGAGGCTATCTCCAAACCTTCACAGACTTCTTCTTCGAGAACCACAATCACTCTTGGTCTCTGAAGAAATTGACACCTAACCTCTAGAGAGTTTGCAGCTCTCAAGAGTAATAGGCGGAGCGTACTAGACTTAGATTCGAGTGATGCTGAACCACTATCTAATTCTTCGGCTCTAGGGGTTTTCTCTCGGTGGATATTAAACTCAAATCACTCAGAGAGGGGTTTGCTTAACAATCTTCTTAGAATCAAACGGAGCAGCCGCCGGACAAAGCTGGCGCGGGGTGGCTATTTATAGCCGCAGCCTTCCCGGATGGGAAATGACCATTTTGGACATGCGGTCCAGCCAATGGCCAACCGACACATTTCACAACGGTCAGATTTGGAGCAATGGCAACACTACTTGAGGAACAAGTAATGCTAACTCCTTGGTTTGAGACAAATCTCTTGTAGTGAAGATCACAGTCTCTTGCTGGCAAGTATTTGCTCAGAACACAAAGAGATTTCTCTCACAACTTTCATAGGATTTGGGTTTAGCATCAGAGAATCGAAGTTTCAAACATTACACCCCTCTTATTAGTACGGTGGTCCTATGACTCAATAAAGACAAGAAGAACAACAAAACAAATGCTACGTCTTCACTCCATCTTCATTCTCCTCAGACGCAGTCAATTTCCTCGGACATACACCAAACCAATTGCTTGAACTTCAGCGATTTTTAGGGGTCACTCTTGTTAACATCATCTTCGGTGATAACCTTCGCTACAACGCAGGGAGATTATCTTCATGGTTTACATCAAACTCCTCAATATCTCAAGGACTTGTTACTCTGTGTGCAGTAGCAAACACATAAGTCCCATACTGTTGATGTCAACAAACTCCAAAACATAAGGGGCCTATCATTGCACCAACAATCTCCCCCCTTTTGGACGGTTGTTGACAAAACAGATAATCATCGAAGTGAAGATAGATAAGTGAAAAGTAAAATGAACAAGAGTGAATTTGCGTTACTTGACTCGATGATGAAATATACTCCCCCTAGATGTATGCAGGGATAATGATATGGATTAAAATTCCCTTGCACTTCATTAAAATATGCAGAGGAGATTTCAATCATTCGAGATAATGATTCACACTGATGAGATAATCCACCGAGATCGTAGTGCAATCATTCATAAATTCTCATAATTAATTCCACCTGCAAAACAAATGCTCTGAGAGAATATAGTGTAGCAGGCGGGGTTATTAATATTTCAGCACAGAAGTTTAGTTATACATCACAAAACAGATAGTCTTTGAAGCAGAAGTTCAAATTGCACAAGCAACCAAACCAAATGGAACACAAAAGAGCAAATCTATCAAAACTCGATGTAATTATCCCCCTTTTGTCAACTAGTGTCAAAAAGGTAATGAAAAAAATGAGTGCAGTAGCAGTGAACTTGATTCACTCTGAGGCATCGCCAGAAGAACTGTCTGAAGATGTTTCCAATTCTGAAGTGACTGGAAGATCTTCGTTAGCAGCAACAACAATGTTCCCTTCAGGAATGGTAACTTGATGCTGAGTTGATGAAGGCATATTCGGATCGGCTTCTTGAGTCATACGTGAAAGTACATTTTCTTCAGCTGGTTTTTCCGTCAGTGAGGTAGTTTCAGATTCTTCAAGTAACATGCGAAGATTAATACACAATAGATCAGTAGTTGGCTCTTGAGCAGGAAGTGGAGGAATACTGCAAGGTTGATAATCTTCAACTATGAGGCCTTTGTCAATAAACTCATATAGCTCTTTGAGATCTGCATCCTTGAGTTGCTTCTTGGAGAAGAACTTCCGAAGTAATTTCCAGAGCCTTTTCTTGTTCTCAGCAGCTATCAGATGCGTGATTCTTGTTCGGTTGTGAATGACATTCATCTCGGCAGCAAGGTGCTCCTTTTCTTGGTGATCTTCAGCAATGTGCTTGAGCAGCAGCTGTTGCATGCGCATACTGACTTCCATCTGAGAAGGAGGTTGATGGGTAATCATTTGGTCGCGCTTTGGCAGATGGGGCCCATCGAATGTGTTGTGATAATCATGATGGCTTGACTCAGGCACTTTACCCAAAGACATTTCTTGCATGACTTGCAAGGTGTCACATACCGGAGGAATGAAGCTTTTGTGACTCACTTTTGGCAAATATTCTGTTTTCATGGAATAATCAACCACCTTTTGAATCCATGGAGCATAGACTTTGAGGGTTTTTGGATATTTAGGAGAATCCTTCAAAATGTTCAGAAACATATCTCAACATCAAAGATATATCCTTTAGAGATGGCATAGATGGTATTCCGAAGAACATCTGAGATTGTACCGTCAGTATTCATTCCAGCCAGAGGGCAAATTGTATAGGTGAGCATATGATACAAAGTTTAATTTTCAAATGTCAAGTGCTCTGGCTTGGGAGGACCATTGTAGTCACGAATCTTTTCTTGTCCATTGTGCACTTGAACATGTCATCGGAAATGGTGCCAATGTTGTGCACACGGATTTCAGTTTTGTCATGCTCAAATCGAGGAAAATGAAAGTGCGAGACAAAATCCATGGAGGTACACTTGATGAGTTGGCCTTCTGTCATCCATTCCATGATCCACTTGGAACTGTCAGATTCATCACCGGATATGTATAGTGTTGCATAGAACTGCAGGATAATCTCTCGGTTCCAAGGGTGTTTGATTGTAAACACATTTGTGAGGCAAGAATCTTCAATATTTTGCAGCACCTGATCAAACAACCAATGCTCTTCATAGCAGCTATATCTGGGAACTCATGCGGGAAAATTTTCTTGCTCTCATAGACAATCCGAGAATAAAAGATGGCCTGTTCCTGAGTCCAGAAATGAGGAGATTCAGATGTGCGTGGCCCACTATATGGACTTTCTCGAAAGAATTTAGGGTGCGTATTCCGATTGAGTAGTGGTCCTTTGGCACCAGCACCTGCCTTGAACATAGACAATACTTCACGAGGGAATGGATATTTCAGTTCATCCTCGACCGAAATCACCTCATCGCCATATATCATGGAGTCAGTATGACGAGCAGAAACTGATTTGTGACTGGATGGTCCATCTTCTGAGATTCTTGTCGCGGTGTTGATTGAAATTTGCTGTTGAGGAGGAGCAGATTCTTCAACCGATGGCTCTGCAGTTGAATCAGGCACAGGAGGCTGTTGAGGTTGTTCATCGGGAGTTGGCTGATGAGCAAAGGGAGGAACCGAAACATTTGGTTCAACATGAGCAGGAGAAGCCTGAGGCTCGGTCTGATGAATTTCACCTTCCTCTGAGACAAGTGGCTGAGAGGGAATTTCTTGATGAACTGAGGAGGCCACATGCACTGGTTCAGTTGGCCTTGGCATTGAAGGGGCATCTGTAACTGGATCATTTACTGGTGAGGGAATTGCTAGCTCCGGTGTGTTTTCCTTCCGTGGCTCAGTTTATGGAGATTTTTCTTTCGTAGGAGGAGGAGGAGCATTCTTCTTCGCAATTTTCTTTTTCTTCTTCTGCTTCGGCTGAGCAGATTGATCAATATGCCCTTTAACAAGATCATTATAGCCAGTGGCTTGTGCTTGATGATCGAGGCAGATCTTGCGAACAATATTGTCCAGATTAGAGTGAAATCCCAATCTTCTGTTCCGAAGGATAGTCAAAGCTCGATTGACATCCATATATGATTCTTCAAGTTGTTTGATGAAAAACTTGGAAATTGTTGCTTTCATACAGTTGTTAAGATCATTAAGCTGGGTAGAGAGGTTATTGATCTCAACGGAATCTTCTCTCATTTCTCGAACAAGATCAGAGGATTGAGTAATGACTTTAGTGGGGATCGGCAAAGATGCCACTTCACCATCAAACAGGTTTCCACGATTCTGTCAAGCTGCTCCATAATGAATACTTAATTGAAATACTGAGGGGCATCAGAGTGGTCATCAGTCTATGCAATAGGAGCATCTTGCACTAGATTTTTCTCGGTTGGAGGCATAGAAGCCAATGGTTGTGTCAACGTCGGAGCAAATTGAGTAGCCTTTTATTTCACAATATCAGCTCATGGAGCACTTTCCTCGGCAGAAGGAGCTGTGATTTTCTTCACTTTTGGCTTTGGAATTTTCTCTCCTGGCTGAGCTGTGCTTACTAGGGCATCAAAAACCAAATCTTGCATGTTAATCGCCTCAGGATGAGGGGTTGTATCCACATGGTCTACCATAGTGACAATGGTACGAGGTGTTTTTCTCTTCAAAGTGATCTTTTCAGAGGTGCTATTGAGACGACACGAGCTTGAATATCAGGCAGCGTTGTAGAAGTTGTGATGTTAACTTGATCGGAGAGAGAAGCTTGAACTTCTTCCCTTGTGAGTGGAGGATCATCTTGATCGGAGGAATCAATTTCATCATTTCTATCAACTGGTTCGTCAGGCCTCTTCTTCGAAGCGCTCTTTTTCTTTAAAGCAGCAGAGCTAGGATCATGTTTACACTTTGAGTGCCCTTCTGATTTTCCTTCGGCCTTTTTCTTCTCAACCTCATCTTTGAGTAGTCGACGATTTTCTTCTTCGCGAGCTCGTTCTTTGTCGTCCTTCTTTGCTCTCTTTTCAGCATTCTTCTGGCGCTCAGCCAGCTCATCAGGATAGAATGCAGGAGTCTTAAGAGATGACTCATCAGCATCAGGAGGTGGTGGAGGTCTCTCCTGGGGATCACTTGCTTGGAGGAGTCCAATTCACGACAGTCACCCGAAGGAGGATGGAAAGCAAAGTTCTTCGCAAACCGAGGATGAATCATTTTATAGTTGAACCACTTGTGTACTCAGTGACGTCGAATCTTCTGCAGACGTTGATGACCCACAAGTATAGGGGATCAATTGTAGCTCTTTTCGATAAGTAAGAGTGTCGAACCCAATGAGGAGCAGGAGGAAATGACAGGTGGTTTTCAGTAAGGTATTGTCTGCAAGTGTTGAAATTGTAAGTATCGAGTAGTTTTATAGCAATATAATTTGTAACAAGCAAGTAACAATAATAGTAACAAGTGCACAACAAGGTAGCCCAATCCTTTTGAGGCAAAGGACAGGCCAAAATGGTCTCTTATAATAAGCAAAGCGTTCTTGAGGGTACATTGGAATTTCATCTAGTCACTTTCATCATGTTGGTTCGATTTGTGTTTGCTACTTTGATAATTTGATATGTGGGTGGACCGGTGCTTTGGTTCTGTTCTTACTTGAACAAACCTCCTACTTATGATTAACCCTCCCGCAAGCATCCACAACTACGAGAAAAGTATTAAGAATAAATCCTAACCATAGCATTAAACTTTTGGATCCAATCGGTCCCTTACGAAATAGCGCATAAACTGGGGTTTAAGCTTCTGTCACTCTCGCAACCCACCATATAATTGCAACTACACAATGCATTCACTTAGGCCCAAATATGGTGAAGTGTCATGTAGTCGACGTTCACATGACACCACTAAGGGAATCAAAACATACATACTATCAAAATATCGAACACATATCAAATTCACATGATTATTTGCAACATGATTTCTCTCGTGACCTCAAGAACAAAAGTAACTACTCACAAATGATAAACATGTTCATGATCAAAGGAGTATTAACTAGCATAATGGATCTGAACATATAATCTTCCACCAAATAAACCATATAGTAATCAACTACAAGATGTAATCAACATTACTAGGCACCCACAAGCACCAATCTGTAGTTCCGGCAACAAGATTGAATACAAGAGATGAACTAGGGTTTGAGATGAGATGGTGCTGTTGAAGATGTTGATGGAGATTGCCCTCCCGAAGATGGGAGAGTTGTTGGTGATGATGATGACGATGATTTCCCCCTCCGGGAGGGAAGTTCCCCCGGTGGAATTGCTCCGCCGGAGGGCATGCTCCTGCCCAAGTTCCGCCTCGAGACAGCAGCGCTCCATCCCAAAAGTCTTCTCCTTATTTTTTCTAGGTCAAAATGACTTATATACCAAAATATGGGCATCGGAGGTGGGCCGAGGAGGCCACAACCCACCAGGGTGCGCCTGGGGCCCTGGCGCACCCACGTGGGTTGTGCCCACCTGGTGGTCCCCCTCTGGTGTTTATTGGCTCTAGTATTTATTAAATAATCCATAAAAAATCTCCGTGAAGTTTTAGCTTATTTGGAGTTGTGCAGAATAGGTGGCATGACGTAGCTTTTCCAGGTCCAGATTTCCAACTGCCGGTATTCTCCCTCTTGGTGTGTTCCTTGCAAATTATGAGAGAAAATGCATTAGAATTACTCCAAAATGCATCATTATGGATAAAAACATTATAAATAATAGTAAGAAAACATGGTGCAAAATGGACGTATCAACTCCCCCAAGCTTAGACCTCGCTTGTCCTCAAGCGAAAACAGAAATCAAAAAACATGTCCACATGCTTTGAGAGAGAGGTGTCGATAAAAAAATACAGACATAGAAGCATCATGTTGATTATTATAACAGCAACAAAATTTAACATAGGACTTTTATCATAGAACTTGCATCATATACTTCCTATGAATAAGTAACAGTTCATCACACAAGCGAAGTATAAAGCAAAAAATCTATTAGAAACCAACAAACTATGTTCTTAGTCAACTTTGCAACTACAATACATCATCTTTTCAGGAAGAGTCACGTGTCGGAGCCTTTAGGCAAGTCCACATACTCAACCATCATATAGTCTTCTATGATTGCTAACACTCACCTCATACCCATGAGCAAAACGTTTCAACCGGACACATAGAAAGATAGGGGCTTATAGTTTCGCCTCCCAACATGCTCACCTCAAGGCTGATGTCAACAATAATAACTCATGCTATCTATATTCAACTGGACACATGTGCCTAGATCTTTCCTCACCACATGATGCTTGCCAAAAGAGAACATAAAAGGAATAGAAGGAAAACTTTGACTCTTTGCATAATAGTAAATACATAAAAGTAAAAGATAGGCCCTTCGCAAAGGGAAGCAGAGGTGGCCATGCGCTTATTTGTTTGTATGCTCAATCCCTTAGTGCAAGAGAACGTCACGTTGTATTGCCCCCGAAGGTGACAACCTTTATTATGCAGTCTGTCGCTTTTATTCTTTGTCATCCAAGTTCGTACAACGCTCAATTTTCTCTTACACTAAATGACCTCACACTTTTAGAAGCAATTTTTATTGCCCTTTTGCACCGATGACAACTTACTTGAGGGATCTTGCTTAATGCCTAGGTAGGTATGGTGGACACTTGAAAAAGATTTGGGTTTAAGGGTTTTTGGATGCACAAGTAGTATCTCTACTTAGTGCAGAATTTTTGGCTAGCAAAGATAGGGGGCAAGCACCACATGTTGAAGGATCTATGACAATATGACTTCTATGTGAATATAAACAAACATAAACCATTAAGTTGTCTTCCTTGTCCAATGTCAACAATTTTGGCATATAATATTTTGATGAGGGCTCACAATCACAAAAGATTTATAGGATAGTATATTTATATGTGAATCTTCTCTTCCCTTATTAATTCTTTCATGAGTTGCATCATTGACTAATGCTATGTTTGTCAATCTCTAATAAAATTTCCTACTTATACTTTTTCTTATGTGGTGCTATCACCTACCATAGGATTAGTATATAATCTTATTGCTTTAGTTCTTTCCTTTTATTTATTTCCTTTCTCTTTTTCTTTCTTTCTTTCTTATTTCCTTTCTTTATTTGCAACATGAAAGTAAAGAAAGCAAAAACTCAAACTAAACTTTATTATATACCTTGCATACGATTGCAATGATAGATCACTAAGCAACTCTCAAAGAAGAAAGGATCAAACTAAACTTTATTTCATCTAGGCAAAAGATCGAACTAAAAGAAGTAAAAGCAAAAAGATAGTGGGATGATATGATACCGGGGCACCTCTCCCAAGCTTGGCGGAAGCCAAGGGGAGTGCCCATACCCGATACTTAGTTCTCCTTTGGTGGTGAAGAAGATGATGGTGGTGAAGAAGCGATCCTATCCTTAAGGATCAAGAGGTTTTCCAACCGACGGGATGACACTCCGGAGATGGATGATATGCTCTTGATGCAGAATATTTTCGCGAGTAAGATACTTATTCTGTATATGAACTATTTCAATGACGTGAAAAGCTTAAATCTCAGTAGGAGTAAGGTGAGTAAGGTAGGGTTTAAGGATATCTTCCTCCTCCTCCTCAGCCAGCAATGCTTGTGCTGCCACCCGGGGTGGATCTACGGTAGCTTCCTTGCCCTTGTCTCCCTTGACGACGTCCGTGGGCTCCTCCCTCTTCGTCTCGATCTTCATCAGCCAAGAATCTTCTTCCATGTTGTTGGAGGAGCAAGAAGACATGATGCCTGGCTTGATAAATCTAACCAGAGACAGCAAGAAAAGAGAACAGAGGATTTCTCCGCGATACAGTGGTTAATAGGTTCGGGAAGTATATATAGATTTTTTTATCTTGGAGGACAAGTACATGGAAGAAAAACGGAGTACAGAAGGTGTCCTAGGTGGGCACAACCCACCTGGGCGCGCCAGACAAGCCTGGCGCGCCCTAGTGTCTTGTGCTCACCAGGGGACGCTTCCTAAGAGTTTCTTTATTTCCAAAATTCTAAAATATTCCAAAACTGATAAAAAATATTTTTGCAGATTTTTCGGAGTCCGTTTACTTACCTGTATCATGTACCTCCTTATTTTCATGATTCTGGAGTGTTCCGGAAGGACTCTTTTATGTGCTCTTCCGGTGTCAAAGTTTGGATAATATTACTTTCAATATTAATAGGCGCACCTGAGGTATAATGCTTTATTCGTTTCCCATTGACAACCTTTGGGTTAGTACCTTCGGAATTATTTATTTTGATGGCACTAGACAAGTAAACCTCCTCGATGACATATGGGACTTCCCATTTCGAGAGGAGCTTCCTTGCAAAAAATCTAAAATGAGATTTGTACAAAAGAACATATTCTCCGACCTTAAACTCACGCTTTTGGATTCTTTTGTCATGCATCTTTTAAATTTTTCTTTAAATAATTTTGCATTTTTATAGCTTGGGTTCTCCATTCATCTAACGAGCTAGTATCAAATAACCTCTTTTGACCAGCAAGTTTGAAGTCATAATTGAGTTCTTTAACTACCCAAAAAGCTTTATGTTCCAACTCAAGAGGCAAATGACAAGCTTTTCGATAAACCATTTTATAAGGAGACATACCCATAGGATTTTTATATCCTGTTCTATAAGCCCAAAGTGCCTCATCTAATTTCTTATACCAATTCTTCCTGGACCTATTGACAGTCTTTTGCAAAATTAATTTTATTTCTCTATTACTAAGTTCAACTTGACCACTAGACTGAGGATGATAGGGTGATGCAATTCTATGGTTAACATCATACTTGGAAAGCATTTTACGGAAAGCACCATGAATAAAGTGTGAAGCACCATCAGTCATTAAATATCTAGGGACTCCAAACCTTGGGAAAATAACTTCCTTAAGCATTTTAATAGAGGTGTTGTGATCAACACTACTGGTTGGAATAGCTTCTACCCATTTAGTAACATAATCAACAGCAACCAAAATATGTGTATACCCATTAGAGGAAGGAAAAGGTCCCATGTAATCAAATCCCCAAACATCATATGGTTCAACAACAAGTGAATAATTCATAGGCATTTCTTGACGCTTACCGATATTACCTATTATTTGACATTCATCACAAGATGAGACGAACTTACGGGCACCCTTGAAGAGAGTAGGCCAATAAAATCCAGATTGCAATACCTTGTGAGTAGTTCTATCTCCAGCATGATGCCCTCCATAAGCCTAAGAGTGACATTTCCATAGGATTTGTCCCTGTTCATGCTCAGGTACACAACGTCTAGTAATACCATCTACTCCTTCTTTATAAAGATGTGGGTCATCCCAAAAGTAATGTCTTAAATCATAGAAGAATTTTTTCTTTTGTTGGTATGTGATAACCCACAAGTATAGGGGATCGCAACAGTTTTCGAGGGTAGAGTATTCAACCCAAATTTATTGATTCGACACAAGGGGAGCCAAAGAATATTCTCAAGTATTAGCACTTGAGTTGTGAATTGAATCACACCTGGAAACTTAATATCTGCAGCAAAGTATTTAGTAGCAAAGTAATATGATAGTAGTGGTAATGGTAGCAAAAGTAATATTTTTGGTTTTATAGTGATTGTAACAGTAGCAATTGAAAAGTAAATAAGCGAAGAACTATATATGAAAAGCTCGTAGGCATTGGATCAGTGATGGATAATTATGTCGGATGCGATCAATCATGCAACAGTTATAACATAGGGTGACACAGAACTAGCTCCAGTTCATCAATGTAATGTAGGCATGTATTCTGAATATAGTCATACGTGCTTATGGAAAAGAACTTGAATGACATCTTTTGTCCTACCCTCCCGTGGCAGTGGGATCCTATAGGAAACTAAGGGATATTAAGACCTCCTTTTAATAGAGTACCAGACCAAAACAATAACACATAGTGAATACATGAACTCCTCAAACTACGGTCATCATCAGTAAGTATCCCAATTATTGTCACTTCGGAGTTAACGGATTATAACACATAATAGGTGACTATAGACTTGCAAGATGGGATCAAGAACTCACATATATTCATGAAAACATAATAGGTTCAGATCTGAAATCATGGCACTCGAGCCCTAGTGACAAACATTAAGCATAGCAAAGTCATAGCAACATCAATCTCATAACATAGTGGATACTAGGGATCAAACCCTAACAAAACTAACTCGATTACATGATAAATCTCATCCAAGCCATCACCGTCCAGCAAGCCTACGATGGAATTACTCACGCACGACAGTGAGCGTCATGAAATTGGTGATGGAGGAAGGTTGATGATGACGATGGCAACGGATCCCCCTCTCCGGAGCCCCGAACGGACTCCAGATCAGCCCTCCCGAGAGAGTTTAGGGCTTGGCGGTGCCTCCGTATCGCAAAACGCGATGAATCCTTCTCTCTGATATTTCTCTCCCCGAAAGTGAATATATGGAGTCAAGATGGACGTCGGTGGAGCATCAGAGGGCCCACGAGGCAGGGGGCGCTCCCAGGGGGATAGGCGCGCCCCCACCCTCATGGACAGGGTGTGGGCCCCCTGACGTGGATATTTTCACCAGTATTTTTTATATATTCCAAACATAATCTCCGTTGATTTTCAGGTCATTCCGAGAAATTTTATTTCTGCACAAAAATAACACCATGGCAATTCTGCTGAAAACAACGTCAGTCCGTGTTAGTTCCATTCAAATCATGCAAGTTAGAGTCCAAAACAAGGGCAAAAGTGTTTGGAAAAGTAGATACGTTGGAGACGTATCAACTCCCCCAAGCTTAAACCTTTGCTTGTCCTCAAGCAATTCAGTTGATAAACTGAAAGTGATAAAGAAAAACTTTTACAAACTCTGTTTGCTCTTGTTGTTGTAAATATGTAAAGCCAGCATTCAAGTTTTCAGCAAAGATTATGAACTAACCATATTCACAATAACATTTAGGTCTCATGTTTACTCATATCAATGTCATAATCAACTAGCAAGCAATGATAATAAATCTCAGATGACAACACTTTCTCAAAACAATCATTATATGATATAACAAGATGGTATCTCGCTAGCCCTTTCTGAGACTGCAAAACATAAATGTAGAGCACCTTTAAAGATCAAGGACTGACTAGACATTGTAATTCATGGTAAAAGAGATCCAGTCAAGTCATACTCAATGTAAGCTAACAATAATACATGCAAATGACAACTGTGCTCTCCAACTGGTGCTTTTTAATAAGAGGATGATGACTCAACATATAATTAAATGGATAGGCCCTTCACAAAGGGAAGCAGGGATTTGTAGAGGTGCCAGAGCTCGATTTTGAAATAGAGATGAATAATATTTTGAGCAGTATACTTTCATTGTCAACATAATAACCGATAGATCTCGATATCTTCCATGCTACACACATTATAGGAGGTTCCCAAGCAGAATGGTAAAGTTTATACTCCCCCACCACCAACAAGTATCAATCCATGGCTTGCCCGAAACAACGGGTGCCTCCAACTAACAACAATCCTGGGGGAGTTTTGTTTGCAATTATTTTGATTTGATTTGAGCATGGGACTGTGTAACGCCCTCGATGCGGCTATATCTCCTACGTGTCGAAGCACGACTTAGAGGCATAACCGCATTGAAAGCAATGTCGCAAGTAAGGTAATCTTCACAACAACCCATGTAAATAGATAAAAGGGGAAAGGATACATAGTTGGCTTACAGTCGCCACGTCACACAAATATATGAATAACATTACAATCATCCAATACACTCATGGTCTGACTATGGTACCAAAATAATGATCAACCCCCACATGCGACACGGTCCCCGATCGCCCCAACTGGGCACCACTACTGATCATCTGGGAAAGACACACAGTAACGGCGAGAGTCTTCATCGAACTCCCACTTGAGATCAAGCGCATCATCTGGAACGGTATCATCGGTCCCTGCATCTGGTTTTGGAAGTAAACTATGAGTCACGGGGACTCAGCAATCTCGCACCCTCGCGATCAAGACTATTTAAGCTTATAGGTAAGGCAAGCTATGATGTGGAGCTGCAGCAAGCGACTAGCATATATGGTGGCTACCCTATTCGCAAAAGAGAGAGAGAAGAGAAGGCAAAGCACAGACAAAGAACTATGATCAAGAAGTGATCCTAGAACAACCTACGTCAAGCATTACTCCAACACCGTGTTCACTTCTCGGACTCCGCCGAGAAGAGACCATAACGGTAACACACGCGGTTGATTCATTTTAATTAAATTAAGTTTCATGTTATCTACAATCGGACATTAACAAATTCCCATCTGCCCATAACCACGGGCACGGCTTTCGAAAGTTCAAATCCCTGGAGGGGTCCCAACTTAGCCCATCACAAGCTCTCACGGTCAACGAAGGATATTCCTTCTAGCAGGAAGACCCGATCAGACTCGGCATCCCAGTTACAAGACATCCTCGACAATGGTAAAACAAGTCTAGCAAGACCACCCGCTGTGCCGACAAATCCCGATAGGAGCTGCACATATCTCGTTCTCAAGGCACACCGGATAAGCTAAGCGTACGGGAGCCAACGTAACCCAAGTTGCCAAGGGACGACCCCGCACGGTGCTCTGGGTTGGACCAACACTTAGAGAAGCACTAGCCCAGGGGTTTAAAAATAAAGATGACCCTTGAGTCCGCGAAACCCAAGGGAAAAAGGCTAGGTGGCGAATGGTAAAACCAAGGTCGGGCCTTGCTGGAGGAGTTTTATTCAAGGCGAACTGTCAAGGGGTTCCCATTATAACCCAACCGCGTAAGGAACGCAAAATCCGGGAACATAAGACCGGTATGACGGAAACTAGGGCGGCAAGAGTGGAACAAAACACTAGGAAAAAGGCCGAGCCTTCCACCCTTTACCAAGTATATAGATGCATTAAGATAAACAAGATAATATGGTGATATCCCAACAATAAACAATGTTCCAACAAGGAACGATCTCCAATCTTCACCTGCAACTAGCAACACTATAAGAGGGGCTGAGCAAAGCGGTAACATAGCCAATCAACGGTTTGCTAGGACATGGTGGGTTAGAGGTTTGACATGGCAATTTTGGAGGCATGATAAGCAAGTGGTAGGCATCGTAGCATAGGCATAGCAAAAGAGCGAGCATCTAGCAAGCAAAGATAGAAGTGATTTCGAGGGTATGATCATCTTGCCTGCAAAGTTGTCAGAGTTGACTTGATCCTCGTAAGCGAACTCAACGTGCTCCTCGTTCACGAACTCGTCTCCCGGCTCTACCCAAGCAAGACAACAAGCAAAAGGGAACACAATCAACCACGTGCAATGCTCAAGCAACATGATGCAAACATGGTATGATATGCGGGATGCGGTATGTGATGCATATGCAAGATTTGATAAGGAATGATTGAACCTGGCCTCAACTTGGAACTCGAAGAGTGCCACTGGAAAGGTGAGGTGATTTCGGTTGAAATCGATATAAAGATCACCGGAATCGGATGCACGGTTTGGAAATGGCAAGCAAAACAAATATGGCACCGGTCTGCGATAATCAGCAAGTGACCAACTGAATGCATCAAAATAAATATGCTACAGCACTCAAACATGACAACAAAATATATGGAAGGGATCCACTCATGATACTTGACAAAAGATGAACACTGAGATACGGCTAATTCATCCATTAACAGGTTCAAACAAGCATGGCAAAAGTGCAAATGACAACAGGTTTCAGACTTAGTGAAATTAACACAAGTCTGGAATTTATCATCAGGAAGCACACTTTAGAGCATGAAAACTACATGCTACAGGAACTTAACATGGCAAAGCAAGGCATAGCATGAAGCTACTCAAAGCACTAAACAAAAGTCCCTTAGTGACCTTGAGCCAAAAGGTATCAGAAAATACAATTGCAAGCATGTGAACATGGCAAAAACATAAACAGATCTCAGACTTGGTGAAAAACTGGAGCATGCAAATCAGTTAACGAGTAGGCATGTTTACGAGCTCGATGCACTCACTACAGAGCATGGCATGACAAAATAAGCATACACCCATCAAGAAGACATGGCATAGGATCTAGACATGGCAAGAACAACAAAATAGCATGCACGGATAAATAGCAACATCCTCGGCAAAATCGCTAATCATGTCAACAATCTGCCAGGATTCGCGAAATAGCAAAAGTAGAGCTCGATTGACTCAAGCTAGGGAGCTCCATAAATACAAACAGAGACACGGATGGATAGAGCACCACAATGTTAACAAAACATCCTTACTGATCATCCTCAAAAGAGGCACGGATCACTAGGAAACAACATGAACATATGGCATAGCGACAAAAACAGAATAAGGACTTAGAGAAATTCTGAGTCCCTGAAATCAGCATTACCGATTACGCTATTTTGCAAGCTTGTGCTAGTCACCACAAATATCACAAAAATACATGGCAAGCACCACTTCAAAGATGGCATGGCATATAAAAAACACATGTAGAGCTCAGGAGCATATCATGCACACATTAATCATGGCAAAAAAGACAAAAAGCTATTTGATGAAACAGATGTGACAAATTCACCACATAGCCCTCTTCCAACAGCATTTCGGGCATCAAGATGAGCTCAAATGAAAATGATGCAATGAGATGAAATTATGTACTCATCGAGGCGAATATTCTGATATGCTACACGCACAAATCGGAGCTACGAATGCAGAGTTACGACATGATGAATATTGCAAAAAAGGGGAGAGGGGGAAAGTCAACCCTAGAACTCCCAGATCTCGATCGGGGCGAGCACTGTAGCGATGCACTGTTCACCGGCGCGCGAACTGAGGATGGCCGGCCGGAGATGGAGGCGCCGGGGCCGGATCCGGGCTGGAGGTGAACGGGGGCGGCGTCGGCGATCGTCGGACGGCGGCGGAGGAGGTCCGGCGAGCTCGCTGTGGCGGCGGGGCGAGGTCCGGCCGGCGAGTGGTCGGCGCGCGGTGGTCGTCAATGGCGGCGCGGCGGGCGGCCGAGAGAAGAGGCGCCGGGCGCGGGGAAGACGAGGCGGCACGGGTGGGCGCCTCTGGCCCGGCTCGGCGGCGGGGAGGGCCGCGCGCGGGCCAGACGGGCCGGCGCAGGCGAGGCGGCGATGTGGGGCGCGCGATGCCATGTGGCACGCCCCGGTTGGCGGCGGCGATTCCGTCCGGCGCGGGCGGACGTGTCCGCGCGCGGAGAGAGAAATTTCTAGGGTTTTTAGAAGGAGGGGATCCGGGATTTCGAGAGGGGATGCCTTTTTATAGGTAGGAGGAGCTAGGAAGCTGCAAATGGAGTGCGGTTTTAGGCCACGCGATCGTGGTCGAACGCTCTAGACGATGGAGGGGTTTTTGGTGGGTTTTGGGCCAAATTGGAAGGGTGTTGGGCTGCAACACAAATGAAGCCTTCTCGGTCCCCCGGTTAACCGTTGGAGTATCAAACGAAGTCCAAATGGCACGAACTTGATAGGCGGTCTACCGGTAGTAAACCAAGGACGCATGGCAAGTCTCTGTCCAATCCGGAAATGTTTAACCCCCACACACGAAAAGAGGTAGAAAGGACCACCGGAGGACATAGGAGCGCCGGAATGCAAAACGGACAATGGGGAAAATGCTCGGATGCATGAGACGAACACGTATGAAAATGCAATGCACATGATGACATGATATGAGATGCATGACAAAGGCAACAACACACGGAGACAAAAACCCGACACCGAGGAAAATAAAATAACTTAGGCCAGAAACGGCAAGAGTTGGGATACAGATAAGGTAAATTACATCCGGGGTGTTACAGACTAGGCATCCCGGTGACCAGACATTTTCTCGTGAGTGAAGAGCGGAGTCCACTCCTCTTGAGAATAACCCGCCTAGCATGGAAGATACAGACAACCCTAGTTGATTAAGGAAATATGCCATAGAGGCAATAATAAAGCTATTATTTATTTCCTTATATCATGATAAATGTTTATTATTCATGCTAGAATTGTATTAACCGGAAACATAATACATGTGTGAATACATAGACAAACAGAGTGTCACTTGCATGCCTCTACTTGACTAGCTCGTTGATCAAAGATGGTTATGTTTCCTAACCATAGACATGAGTTGTCATTTGATTAACGGGATCACATCATTAGGAGAATGATGTGATTGACTTGACCCATTCCGTTAGCATAGCACTTGATCGTTTAGTTTGTTGCTATTGCTTTCTTCATGACTTATACATGTTCCTATGACTATGAGATTATGCAACTCTCGTTTACCGGAGGAACACTTTGTGTGCCACCAAACGTCACAACGTAACTGGGTGATTATAAAGGTGCTCTACAGGTGTCTCCGAAGGTACTTGTTGGGTTGGCGTATTTCGAGATTAGGATTTGTCACTCCGATTGTCGGAGAGGTATCTCTGGGCCCTCTCGGTAATGCACATCACTTAAGCCTTGCAAGCATTGCAAATAATGAGTTAGTTGCAGGATGATGTATTACAGAACGAGTAAAGAGACTTGCCGGTAACGAGATTGAACTAGGTATTGAGATACCGACGATCGAATCTCGGGCAAGTAACATACCAATGACAAAGGGAACAACGTATGTTGTTATGCGGTCTGACTGATAAAGATCTTCGTAGAATATGTGGGAGCCAATATGAGCATCCAGGTTCCGCTATTGGTTATTGACCGGAGACGTGTCTCGGTCATGTCTACATTGTTCTCGAACCCGTAGGGTCTGCACGCTTAAGGTTTCAATGACAGTTATATTATGAGTTTATGAGTTTTGATGTACCGAAGGAGTTCGGAGTCCCGGATGAGATCGGGGACATGACGAGGAGCCTCGAAATGGTCGAGACGTAAAGATCGATATATTGGACGACTATATTCGGACATCGGAAAGGTTCCGAGTGATTCGGGTATTTTTCGGAGTACCGGAGAGTTACGGGAATACGTATTGAGCCTTGTTGGGCCATACGGGAAATAAGGAAAAGGGCCTCAAGGGTGGCCGCACCCCTCCCCTTGGTCTGGTCCGAATTGGACTAGGGAAGGGGGGCGCCCCCTTCCTTCCTTCTCCTTTTCCCTTCCTCTTTTCCTATTCCATATGGGAGGTGGAATCCTACTAGGACTAGGGAGTCCTAGTAGGACTCCACACTTGGCGCGCCCCCTCCTAGGGCCGGCCTCCTTCTCCCTTGCTCCTTTATATACGGGTGCAGGGGGGCACCCCAAAGACACACAAGTTGATCTTCGTGATCGTTCTCTTAGCCGTGTGCGGTGCCCCCCTCCACCATAATCCTCGATAATATTGTAGCGGTGCTTAGGCGAAGCCCTGCGACGGTAGAACATCAAGATCATCACCACACCGTCGTGCTAGTGGAACTCTTCCCCGACACTTTGCTGGATCAGAGTCCGGGGATCGTCATCGAGCTAAACGTGTGCTAGAACTCGGAGGTGTCGTAGTTTCGGTGCTTGATCGGTCGGGCCGTGAAGACGTCTGACTACATCAACCGTGTTGTCATAACGCTTCCGCTTTCGGTCTACGAGGGTACGTGGACAACACTCTTCCCTCTCGTTGCTATGCATGACCATGATCTTGCGTGTGCGTAGGAATTTTTTTTGAAATTACTACGTTCCCCAACAGTGGCATCTGAGCCTAGGTTTTATGTGTTGATGTTATATGCATGAGTAGAACACAAGTGAGTTGTGGGTGATATAAGTTATACTGCTTACCAGCATGTCATACTTTGGTTCGGCGGTATTGTTGGATGAAGCGGCCCGGACCGACATTACGCGTACGCTTACGCGAGACTGGTTCTACCGACATGCTTTGCACACAGGTGGCTGGCGGGTGTCAGTTTCTCCAACTTTAGTTGAACCGAGTATGGCTACACCCGGTCCTTGCGAAGGTTAAAACAGCACCAACTTGACAAACTATCGTTGTGGTTTTGATGCGTAGGTAAGAACGGTTCTTGCTAAGCCCGTAGCAGCCACGTAAAACTTGCAACAACAAAGTAGAGGACGTCTAACTTGTTTTTGCATGGCATGTTGTGATGTGATATGGTCAAGACGTGATGAGATAAAAGTTGTTGTATAAGATGATCATGTTTTGTTGAAGTTATCGGCAACTGGCAGAAGCTTTATGGTTGTCTCTTTATTGCATAAGATGCAAGCGCCAAATAATTGCTTTACTTTATCGCTATGCGATAGCAATAGTTGCAAGAGCAATAGTTGGCGAGACGACCATGTGACGACACATTGATATAGATCAAGATGATGGAGATCATGGTGTCATGCCGGTGACGATGGAAATCATGACGATGCTTTGGAGATGGAGATCAAAGGCACAAGATGATGATGGCCATATCATGTCACATATTTTGATTGCATGTGATGTTTATCTTTTATGCATCTTATCTTTGCTTAGTTCGACAGTAGCTTTATAAGATGATCTCTCACTAAATTTCAAGATAAAAAGTGTTCTCCCTGAGTATGCGCCGTTGCCAAAGTTCGTCATGCCCAGACACCACGTGATGATCGGGTGTGATAAGATCTACGTCCATCTACAACGGGTGCAAGCCAGTTTTGCACACGCAGAATACTCAGGTTAAACTTGACGAGCCTAGCATATGCAGATATAGCCTCGGAACACTGAGACCGAAAGGTCGAGCGTGAATCATATAGTAGATATGATCAACATAATGATGTTCACCATTGAAAGCTACTCCATTTCACGTGATGATCGGTTATGGTTTAGTTGATTTGGATCACGTGATCACTTAGATGATTAGAGGGATGTCTATCTAAGTGGGAGTTCTTAAGTAATATGATTAATTGAACTTTAATTTATCATGAACTTAGTCCTGGTAGTATTGGCATATCTATGTTGTAGATCAATAGCTCGCGTTTAGCTCCCCTGTTTTATTTTTGATATGTTCCTAGAGAAAACTAAGTTGAAAGATGTTAGTAGCAATGATGCGGATTGGATCCGTGATCTGAGGTTTATCCTCATTGCTGCACAGAAGAATTATGTCTTTGATGCACCGCTAGGTGACAAACCTATTGCAGGAGCAGATGCAAATGTTATGAACATTTGGCTAGCTCAATATGATGACTACTTGATAGTTTAGTGCACCATGCTTAAACGGCTTAGAATCGGGACTTCAAAGACGTTTTGAACGTCATGGACCATATGAGATGTTCCAGGAGTTGAAGTTAATATTTCAAGCAAATACCCGAATTGAGAGATATGAAGTCTCCAACAAGTTCTATAGCTAAAAGATGGAGGAGAATAGCTCAAGCAGTGAGCATGTGCTCAGATTGTCTGGGTACTACAATCGCTTGAATCAAGTGGGAGTTAATCTTCCAGATAAAATAGTGATTGATAGAATTCTCTAGTCACCATCACCAAGTTAGTAGAACTTCATGATGAACTATAATATGCAAGGGATAACAGAAACGATTCCAAGCTCTTCGTGATGCTGAAATCAACGAAGGTAGAATTCAAGAAAAACATCAAGTGTTGATGGTAAACAAAACCACTAGTTTCGAGTAAAGGGATAAAGGGAAGAAAGGGGAACTTCAAGAAGAACGACAAGCAAGTTGCTGCTCAAGTGAAAAACCCAAGTCTGGACCTAAGCCTGAAACTGAGTGCTTCTACTGCAAAGGGACTGGTCACTGGAAGCGAAACTACCCCAAGTAATTGGCGGATAAGAAGGATGGCAAAGTGAACATAGGTATATTTGATATACATGTTATTGATGTGTACTTTACTAGTGTTTATAGCAACCCCTCAGTATTTGATACTAGTTCAGTTGCTAAGAGTAATAACTCGAAATGGGAGTTGCAGAATGAACAGAGACTAGTTAAGGGTGAAGTGACGATGTTTGTTGGAAGTGGTCCCATGATTGATATGATCATCATCGCACAGTCCCATACTTTCGGGATTAGTGTTGAACCTAAATAAGTGTTATTTGGTGTTTACGTTGAGCATAAATATGATTGGATCATGTTTATTGCAATACGGTTATTCATGTAAGTTAGAGAATAATTGTTGTTCTGTTTACATGAATAAAACCTTCTATGGTCATACACCCAATGAAAATGGTTTGTTGGATCTCGATCGTGGTGATACACATATTCATAATATTGAAGCCAAAAGATGCAAAGTTAATAATGATAGTGCAACTTATTTGTGGCACTACTGTTTAGGTGATATTGGTGTAAAGTGCATGAAGAAAATCCATGCTGATGGGTTTTTGGAATCACTTGATTATGAATTAGTTGATGCTTGCGAACCATGCCTCATGGGCAAGATGACTAAGACTCCGTTCTCCGGAACAATGGAGCGAGCAACGGATTTGTTGGAAATCATACATACTGATGTATGTGGTCCGATGAATATTGAGGCTCGTGGCAGGTATCATTATTTTCTGATCTTCATAGATGATTTGAGCAGATATGAGTATATCTACTTGATGAAACACAAGTCTAAAATATTTGAAAAGTTCAAAGAATTTCAGAGTGATGTGGAGAATCATCGTAACAAAAATATAAGTTTCTATGATATGATTGTAGAAGTAAAATATTTGAGTTACGAGTTTGGCCTTCAGTTAAAACAATGTGAAATAGTTTCACTACTCACGCCACCTGGAACACTACAGTGTAATGGTGTGTCCGAACGTCATAACCGTACTTTATTAGATATAGTGCATGATGTCTCTTACCGATCTACCACTATCGTTTTGGGGTTATGCATTAGAGACAGCTACATTCACGTTAAAAAGGGCACCATCTAAATCCGTTGAGACGACACCGTATGAACTGTGGTTTGGCGAGAAACCTAAGCTGTCGTTTCTTAAAGTTTGGGACTGCAATGCTTATGTGAAAAAGTTTCAACATGATAAGCTCGAACCCAAATCAGAGAAGTAAATCTTCATAGGATACCCAAAAGAAAATGTTGGGTACACCTTCTATCACAGATCCAAAGGCAAGTTATTCATTGCTAATAATGGATCCTTTCTAGAGAAGGAATTTCTCTCGAAAGAAGTGAGTGGGAGGAAAGTAGAACTTGATGAGGTAACTATACCTTCTCCCTTATTGGAAAGTAGTTCATCACAAAAATCTATTCCTGTGACTACTACACCGATTAGTGAGGAAGCTAATGATGATGATCATGTAACTTCAGATCAAGTTACTACCGAACCTCGTAGGTAAACCAGAGTGAGATCCGCACCAGAGTGGTACGGTAATCCTGTTCTAGAGGTCATGTTACTTGACCATGACGAGCCTACGAACTATGAGGAAGCGATGATGAGCCCAGATTCCGCAAAATGGCTTGAGGCCATGAAATCTGAGATGAGATCCATGTATGAGAACAAAGTATGGACTTTGATTGACTTGCCCAATGATCAGTGAGCCATTGAGATTAAATGGATATTCAAGAGGAAGATGAACGCTGATAGTAGTGTTACTATGTACAAAGCTAGAATTGTCGCAAAAAGTTTTTCGACAAGTTCAAGGTGTTGACTACGATGAGAGTTTCTCACTCGTATTTATGCTTAAGTCTGTTCGAATCATGTTAGCAATTGCCACATTTTATGAAATCTGGCAAATGGATAAACAAAACTGCATTCCTTAATGGATTTATTAAAGAAGAGTTGTATATGATGCAACCGGAAGGTTTTGTCAATCCTAAAGGTACTAACAAAATATGCAAGCTCCAGCGATCCATCTATGGACTGGTGCAAGCATCTCGGAGTTGGAATATACGCTTTGATAAGTTGATCAAAGCATATAGTTTTATACAGACTTGTGGTGAAGCCTGTATTTACAAGAAAGTGAGTGGGAGCACTACAACATTTCTGATAAGTATATGTGAAAGACATATTGTTGATCGGAGATAATGTAGAATTATTCTGCAAAGCATAAAGGAATATTTGAAAGGAGTTTTTCAAAGAAAGACCTCGGTGAAGCTGCTTACATATTGAGCATCAAGATCTATAGAGATAGATCAAGATGCTTGATAAGTTTTTCAATGAGTACATACCTTGACAAGATTTTGAAGTAGTTCAAAATGGAACAGTCAAAGAAGAAGTTCTTGCCTGTGTTACAAGGTGTGAAGTTGAGTAAGATTCAAAACCCAACCACGGCAGAAGATAGAGAGAGAATGAAAGTCATTCCCTATGCCTTAGCCATAGGTTCTATAAAGTATGCCATGCTGTGTACCAGACCTATTGTATACCCTGCCCTGAGTTTGGCAAGGGAGTAAAATAGTGATCTAGGAGTAGATCACTGGACATTGGTCAAAATTATCCTTAGTGGAATAAGGATATGTTTCTCGATTATGGAGGTGACAAAAGGTTCGTCGTAAAGGGTTACGTCGATGCAAGTTTTGACACTGATCCAGATGACTCTAAGTCTCAATCTGGATACATATTGAAAGTGGGAGCAATTAGCTAGAATAGCTCCATGCACAGCATTGTTAAAATAGAAATTTGCAAAATACTTACAGATCTGAATGTGGCAGACCCGTTGACTAAACTTCTCTCACAAGCAAAACATGATCACACCTCAGTACTCTTTGGGTGTTAATCACATAGCGACGTGAACTAGATTATTGACTCTAGTAAACCCTTTGGGTGTTGGTCACATGTCGATGTGAACTATGGGTGTTAATCACATGGTGATGTGAACTATTGATGTTAACTCACATGGCGATGTGAACTAGATTATTGACTCTAGTGCAAGTGGGAGACTGAAGGAAATATGCCCTAGAGGCAATAATAAAGCTATTATTTATTTCCTTATATCATGATAAATGTTTATTATTCATGCTAGAATTGTATTAACCGGAAACATAATACATGTGTGAATACATAGACAAACAGAGTGTCACTAGTATGCCTCTACTTGACTAGCTCGTTGATCAAAGATGGTTATGTTTCCTAACCATAGACATGAGTTGTCATTTGATTAATGGGATCACATCATTAGGAGAATGATGTGATTGACTTGACCCATTCCGTTAGCATAGCACTTGATCGTTTAGTTTGTTGCTATTGCTTTCTTCATGACTTATACATGTTCCTATGACTATGAGATTATGCAACTCCCGTTTACCGGAGGAACACTTTGTGTGCCACCAAACGTCACAACGTAACTGGGTGATTATAAAGGTGCTCTACAGGTGTCTCCGAAGGTACTTGTTGGGTTGGCGTATTTCAAGATTAGGATTTGTCACTCCGATTGTCGGAGAGGTATCTCTGGGCCCTCTCGGTAATGCACATCACTTAAGCCTTGCAAGCATTGCAACTAATGAGTTAGTTGCAAGATGATGTATTACATAACGAGTAAAGAGAGTTGTCGGTAACGAGATTGAACTAGGTATTGAGATACCGACGATCGAATCACGGGCAAGTAACATACCGATGACAAAGGGAACAACGTATGTTGTTATGCGGTCTGACCGATAAAGATCTTCGTAGAATATGTGGGAGCCAATATGAGCATCCAGGTTCCGCTATTGGTTATTGACCGGAGACGTGTCTCGGTCATGTCTACATTGTTCTCGAACCCGTAGGGTCCGCACGCTTAAGGTTTCGATGACAGTTATATTATGAGTTTATGAGTTTTGATGTACCGAAGGAGTTCGGAGTCCCAGATGAGATCGGGGACATGACGAGGAGCCTCGAAATGGTCGAGACGTAAAGATCGATATATTGGACGACTATATTCGGACATCGGAAAGGTTCCGAGTGATTCGGGTATTTTTCGGAGTACCGGAGAGTTACGGGAATACGTATTGGGCCTTATTGGGCCATACGGGAAAGAAGGAAAAGGGCCTCAAGGGTGGCTGCACCCCTCCCCTTGGTCTGGTCCGAATTGGACTAGGGAATGGGGGCGCCCCCTTCCTTCCTTCTCCTTTCCCCTTCCTCTTTTCCTGTTCCATATGGGAGGTGGAATCCTACTAGGACTAGGGAGTCCTAGTAGGACTCCACACTTGGCGCGCCCCCTCCTAGGGCAGGCCTCCTCCTGCCTTGCTCCTTTATATACGGGTGCAGGGGGGCACCCCAAAGACACACAAGTTGATCTTCGTGATCGTTCTCTTAGCCATGTGCGGTGCCCCCCTCCACCATAATCCTCGATAATATTGTAGCGGTGCTTAGGCAAAGCCCTGCAACGGTAGAACATCAAGATCGTCACCACGCCGTCGTGCTGGCGGAAGTCTTCCCCGACACTTTGCTGGATCGGAGTCCGGGGATCGTCATCGAGCTGAACGTGTGCTAGAACTCGGAGGTGCCGTAGTTTCGGTGCTTGATCGGCCGGGCCGTGAAGACGTACGACTACATCGACCGCGTTGTCATAACGCTTCCGCTTTCGGTCTACGAGGGTACGTGGACAACACTCTCCCCTCTCATTGCTATGCATCACCATGATCTTGCGTGTGCGTAGGATTTTTTTTGAAATTACTACGTTCCCCAATAGTTGATACATGAGCTATTCGAGCATACAAAACAGAATGTTTATTTGAAGGTTTAGAGTAGGCACATACAAATTTACTTGGAACGGCAGGGGGATACTGTATATAGGAAGGGATGGTGGACTCATATGGAATAACTTTGGGGTTTATGGAATTGGATGCACAAGCAGTATTCCTGCTTAGTACAAGTGAAGGCTAGAAAGAGACTGGGAAGCGACCAGCTAGAGAGTGACAACAGTCATGAACATGCATTAAAATTAATCAACGTTGAATGCAAACAGGAGTACGATATAGTTCACCATGAACATAAATATCGTGGAGGCTATGTTGATTTGTTTCAACTACATGCGTGAACATGTGCCAAGTCAAGCCACTCGAATCGTTCAAAGGAGGATACCACCCTATCATACCACATCACAACCATTTTAATAGCATGTTGGCACGCAAGGTAAACCATTATAAACTCCTAGCAAATTAAGCATGACATAAGCAACTATAATCTCTAATTGTCATTGCAAACATGTTTTATTCATAATATGCTGAATCAGGAACGATGGACTAATCATATTTACAAAAACAAGAGAGGTCGAGTTCATACCAACTTTTCTCATCTCAGTCAGTTCATCATATATCGTCATTATTGCCTTTCACTTGCATGACCGAATAGTGTGAATAATAATAATAGTGCACGTGCATTGGACTAAGTTGGAATATGCAAGCATTCAATTCAAGGGAGAAGACAAGGTAATATGGGCTCTTTGTTAGATCAACAATGATGCATATGAAAGCCACTCAACATTTTCATCATGGTCTTATCCTCTCGACCCCCAAGGAAAAGAAAGGAAACAAAACTATTTACACGGGAAAGCTCCCAACAAGAAAAAGAAGAACGAGAAATCTTTTTGGGTTTTCTTTTAATTACTACTACTACAGGCATGGAAAATAAACTAGCTAAAAGCTACAACTAATTTTTTTTGGTTTTTCTTAAGGTTTTTCAAACACACAAGAAGAAAGCTTAAAAAGAAAATAAACTAGCATGGATGATACAATGAAAAAGTATGAGCACCGACAACTGGCATGAGTGTGCGAACATGAATGTAATGTCGGTGAGAAATACGTACCCTCCCAAGCTTAGGCTTTTGGCCTAAGTTGGTCTATTCCCATGGATGGCCTGGTGGATATCCGAAGTTGTAGCTGGGGTCGTACTGAGATGCATCAGCTACTGCCTGAAGGGCTGCAGCTTGGAGGCGGGCTGCCTCCGTTCTCCTCTCGTACTCGTTCGCCTCCTCCCTGGTTATAACATATCTCCTTTTTGCCTGAAAGTCAAAGAAAGTAGGAGCAGGGAGAGCGACATGATAGGTGCATCGTCTATCAAAGATTAGTCGGTACTGGAGGAATTGATCGTTCCTCTTAACAAACTGATGACGAACCATGACATTATAATCTAAATAAGCAGGAGGCAACTCAATATCATCTTCACGTATGGGTATCTCAAGAAAATTAGCTAAACGAGTTGCATAAATTCCACCGAAGAAATCTCCATTAATACTATTATTATGCAACCTACATGCAACAATGGCCCCAAGTTATATTGTCTATCTCCTAACACTCTTGAGAACACTTAGGTCAGGAACACACATGTGACATGCCTCATCCTTACCATTAATGCATCTACCTATAAAGAGAGCAAAATAATATATGGCAGGAAAATGAATGCTCCCTATGGTAGCTTGTGTTATTTCTCTAGATTCCCCCATAGTGATACTAGCAAGAAAATCTTTATATTCAGATTTATGAGGTTCACTAACATTACCCCACTGTGAGAGTTTACAAGCAGTATTAAAATCTTCTAAGTCCATGGTATAAGATTTATCATAAAGATCAAACAAGACGGTTTGAGAATTGCGTGATGATGTAAATTTAAATCTTCTCAAGAAGGAATCAGTCAGGTAGTAGTACTAACGACACTTATCTGCCTCGAAGCTCTCAAGATCAGCATTACACACATATGCGTCAAATTCTTCTTTGATTCCTGCCCGAACCATGAAATCCTCTGACGACCATTCACAAGGCCGCACTTGAGCTTCTCTTGGTAGTTCATTGTCCGGCTCGCGTAGTGCGGGCCTTGGGCCTTGCTTCCTTGAGGAGACACCTTGGTACATTTTCCTAAACATACTTCTTCCTCTAAAAAATTTCTGAAATTTTTAGTGACTCAAAATAAAAGTGAACCAAACTCAACAAAATTGTTAGCAACTACTCCTACAAGTGCCTAGAGGCTATATCATGCATTAAAACTACTTTTGACCACATAAATTTGACATGCAAGCTCAAGAACAGGGTCACCTAAGAAGAAAAAATTTGCAATGAATAAAGCACTAGAACAAAAATTAATTGGACCATTGGAGGAGTCACATACCAAAGAACAATCCCCCAAAGTAGTTTTGTGAATGGAGCTTTGAGCAAGGAGATCGAAAATGGCAGCAAGATGTGCTAGAAAATGGGTTTGAGCTGGTGGATGATTTTTTCTGGAGCAATACGAAGCGTGTGGGTGCAAGGATAAGTGGAGGGGACCCATGTGGGGTCCATGAGGTAGGGGGCACGGCTAGGGGGGTGGGTGCGCCCTCCACCCTCGTGGGCACGTGGCTGCTCCCCCCTGCTGTGTTCTCAGTGCCTAAAATCCTCAAATATTCTAGAAAAAATCACATTTCGTTTTCAAGGCATTTGGAGAACTTTTATTTTCAGGGTATTTTTTATTGCAAGGATAATTCAGAAAAACAGACAAAAATACTATTTTTGGTTTATTTAATATAAATAACAGAAAGTAAAAGGAGGGTACATAAGGTTGTGCTTTCTAACTTCATCCATCTCATGCTCATCAAAAGGAATCCACTAACAAGGTTGATCAAATCTTGTTAACAAACTCATTCCGAATCACATGAAACTGGAGAAATTTCGAATAACACTAGGTTACCTCAATGGGAATATGCACATCCCCAATAATAAGAATATCATATTTCTTCTTAACAGTAGGAAGAGGAAATTCAAAACCTCCAATAGTAATTGTTGACATTTTTCCAATAGAATTGATACTGTGGACTTGAGGTTGTTTCCTCGGAAAGTGTACCGTATGCTCATTACCATTAACACGAAAAGTGACATTGCCTTTGTTGCAATCAATAACAGCCCCTGCAGTATTCAAGAAGGGTCTTCCAAGAATAATGGACATACTATCGTCCTCGGGAATATCAAGAATAACAAAGTCCGTTAAAATAGTAACGTTTGCAACTACAACAGGCACATCCTCACAAATACCGCCAGGTATAGCAGTTGATTTATCGGCCATTTGCAAAGATATTTCAGTAGGTGTCAACTTATTCAAATCGAGTCTACGATATAAAGAGAGAGGCATGACACTAACACCGGCTCCAAGATCACATAAAGCAGTTTTAACATAGTTTCTTTTAATGGAGCATGGTATAGTTGGTACTCCGGGATCTCCTAGTTTGTTTGGTATTCCACCCTTAAAAGTGTAATTAGCTAGCATGGTGGAAATTTCAGCCTCTGGTATCTTTTTTTATTTGTAACAATATCTTTCATGTACTTAGCATAAGGATTCATTTTAAGCATATCAGTCAAACGCATACGCAAAAAGATAGGTCTAATCATTTCAGCAAAGCGCTCAAAATTCTCATCATCCTTTTTCTTGGATGGTTTAGGAGGAAAAGGCATGGGTTTCTGAACCCATGGTTCTCTTTCTTTACCGTGCTTCCTAGCAACGAACTCTCTCTTATCATAACGTTGATTCTTTGATTGTGGGTTATCAAGATCAACGGCAGGTTCAATCTCTACATCATTGTTATTGCTAGGTTGAGCATCAAAATGAACATAATCATTAACATTATAACTAGGTTCATGTTCATTACCAGATTGTGTTTCAACATCAGAAATAGAAATATCATTGGGATTCTCAGGTGTGTCAACAACAGGTTCACTAGAAGCATGCAAATTCGTATCATTTTTCTTTTTCTTCCTCTTAGAAGGACTAGGTGCATCAACATTAGTTCTCTGAGAATCTTGCTCAATTGTCTTAGGGTGGCCCTCAGGATACAAAGGTTCCTGAGTCATTTTACCCCCTCTAGTCATAACTCTAACAACATTATCATTCTTCTTATTATTTAATTCACTGAGCAAATCATTCTGAGCTTTAAGCACTGGTTCTACTTGAGTGGTAACCATAGAAGCGTGTTTACTAATAAGTTTAAGTTCACCTTTAACACTAGCCATATAATCACTCAAGTGTACAAGCATATCAGCATTGTGTTTCAATTGTCTACTAACATAAGCATTGAAGTTTTCTTGTTTAACAATAAAATTATCAAACTCATCTAAGCACTGGCTAGCAGAGTTATAACAAGGAGTATCACCTTCATCAAATCTATAGAGATAATTTACCTTTACTACCTGTGTCGGGTTATCAAGACCATGTATTTCTTCAATAGGTGGTAAATTCTTAACATCTTCAGCTTCAATACCTTTTTCTTTCATAGATTTCTTTGCCTCTTGCATATCTTCAGGACTGAGAAAGAGAATACCCCTTTTCTTTGGAGTTGGCTTAGGATTTGGTTCAGGAAGGGTCCAATCATTTTCATTACTCAACATATTATTCAATAGCAATTCAGCTTGATCAGCTGTTCTTTTCCTGAAAACACAACCAGCACAACTATCCAGGTAGTCTTCGGAAGCATCTGTTAGTCCATTATAAAAGATATCAAGTATTTCATTTTTCTTGAGAGGATGATTAGGCAAAGCATTAAGTAATCGGAGAAGCCTCCCCCAAGCTTGTGGCTTCAATTTGCACAAAATTATATATTTCCCTTAAAGCAGCTTGTTTCTTATGAGCGGGGAAATATTTAGCAGAGAAGTAATAAATCATATCCTGGGGACTACGCACACAACCAAGATCAAGAGAATTAAACCATGTCTTAGAATCACCCTTTAACGAGAACAGAAACAACTTAAGGATAAAGTAATAGAGAGTTTTCTCATCATGAGTAAACATGGTGGATATATCATTTAATTTAGTAAGATGTGCCACAACAGTTTCAGATTCATAGCCATAGAAAGGATCAGATTAAACCAAAGTAATTAACTCAGGATCGACAGAGAAATCATAATCCTTATCAGTAATAAAGATAGGTGAAGTAGCAAAAGTAGGGTCATATTTCATTCTAGCATTCAAAGACTTTTCTTTAAGGTTAGCTAATAATTTCTTAAGATCAGATCAATCATTGCAAGTAAGAAAGTCTCTAGTAGTTTCTTCATCCATAACATAACCCTCAGGCACAACAGGCAATTCATATCCAGGGGGAGAATCTTCATCATCACTTTCATCAATATTATCAGTTTCAATACTTTCATTCTCTCTAACCCTAGCAAGTTGTTCATCAACAAATTCACCTAGTGGCACAGTATTATCAAGCATAGAAGTAGTTTCATCATAAGTATCATGCAAAGCAGAAGTGGCGTCACCAATAACATGTGACATATCAGAATGAATTGCAGGTGTAGGTGTCGCAAGTTTACTCAAAACAGAAGGTGAATCAAGTGCAGAGCTAGATGGTAGTTCCTTACCTCCCCTCGTAGTTGAGGGAAAAATCTTGGTTCTTTTATCTTTCAAGCTCTTCATAGTGATCAGCAGATATAAATCCCAAGTGACTCAAATAATATAGCTATGCTCCCCGACAACGGCGCCAGAAAATAGTCTTGATAACCCACAAGTATAGGGGATCGCAACAGTTTTTGAGGGTAGAGTATTCAACCCAAATTTATTGATTCGACACAAGGGGAGCCAAAGAATATTCTCAAGTATTAGCAGTTGAGTTGTCAATTCAACCACACCTGGAAACTTAATATCTGCAGCAAAGTATTTAGTAGCAAAGTAATATGATAGTAGTGGTAACGGTAGCAAAAGTAATATTTTTGGTTTTATAGTGATTGTAACAGTAGCAACGAAAAAGTAAATAAGCGAAGAAATATATATGAAAAGCTCGTAGGCATTGGACCAGTGATGGATAATTATGTCGGATGCGATCAATCATGCAACAGTTATAACATAGGGTGACACAGAACTAGCTCCAGTTCATCAATGTAATGTAGGCATGTATTCCGAATATAGTCATACGTGCTTATGGAAAAGAACTTGCATGACATCTTTTGTCCTACCCTCCCGTGGCAGTGGGGTCCTATTGGAAACTAAGGGATATTAAGGCTTACTTTTAATAGAGTACCGGACCAAAGCATTAACACATAGTGAATACATGAACTGCTCAAACTACGGTCATCACCGGTAAGTATCCCGATTATTGTCACTTCGGGGTTAACGGATCATAACACATAATAGGTGACTATAGACTTGCAAGATGGGATCAAGAACTCACATATATTCATGAAAACATAATAGGTTTAGATCTGAAATCATGGCACTCGGGCCCTAGTGACAAGCATTAAGCATACCAAAGTCATAGCAACATCAATCTTAGAACATAATAGATACTAGGGATCAAACTCTAACAAAACTAACTCGATTACATGATAAATCTCATCCAACCCATCACCGTCCAGCAAGCCTACGATGGAATTACTCACGCACGGCGGTGAGCATGATGAAATTGGTGATGGAGGAAGGTTGATGATGACGATGGTGACAGATTCCCCTCTTCGGAGCCCCGAATGAACTCCAGATCAGCCCTCCCGGGAGAGTTTAGGGCTTGGTGGCGGCTCCGTATTGTAAAATGCGATGAATCCATCTCTCTGATTTTTTATCCTTGAAAGTGAATATATGGAGTCAAGATGGACATCGACAGAGCATCAGGGGGCCCACGAGGTAGGGGGCGCACCTAGGGGGGGGGGTAGGCGCGCCCCACCCTCGTGGACAGGGTGTGGGCCCCCTGACGTGGATCTTTTCGCCAGTATTTTTTATATATTCCAAAAATAATCTCCATTGATTTTCAGGTCATTCCGAGAACTTTTATTTCTGCACCAAAATAACACCATGGCCATTCTGCGGAAAATAGCGTCAGTCCAGGTTAGTTCCATTCAAATCATGCAAGTTAGAGTCCAAAACAAGGGCAAAAGTGTTTGGAAAAGTAGATACGTTGGAGACGTATCAGTATGTAAAGCTAGGTGGTAAATATTTAGCAACAATGTAATTAGCATAATCAGCATACCAAGGAGTACCATTAGCAACATTTATTGCAACTAACTGCTCATCTGGAAAACTATCATCAATAGGTAGTGGGTAATCAAGCACATTTTCAAGCCTAGACAAATTATCAGCTACTGGTTCTCAGCTCCTTTTCTATCAATGATATGTAAATCAAATTCTTGTTACAAGAGAACCCAATGAATAAGTCTAGGTTTAGCACCTTTCTTTTCCATAATATATTTAATAGCAGCATGGTCTGTGTGAACAGTTACTTTGGAATCAACAATATAATGTCTAAATTTATGTAACGCCCTCGATGCGGCTATATCTCCCACATGTCGAAGCACGACTTAGAGGCATAACCGCATGGAAAGCAATGTCGCAAGTGAGGTAATCTTCGCAAACAACCCATGTAATACATAAGGGAAAGAGATACATAGTTGGCTTACAATTGCCACTTCACACAATTGCATGAATAAAGCATTACATCATCCAAATACAATCAAGGTCCGACTACGGAACCAAAATAAAAGAAGACTACCCCAAAAGCTACACAGATCCCCGATCGTCCCGACTGGGCTCCACTACTGATCAACTAGAACGAAACAACACAAAGGACAAGATCTTCATCGAGCTCCTCCTGAGCTTGGTTGCGTCATCTGCACGGACTCATCGGCACCTACAAGCTGGTTTTGGAAGTATCTATGAGTCACGGGGACTCAGCAATCTCGCACCCTCTCGATCAAGACTATTTAAGCTTATGGGTAAGGTAAAAGGTATGAGGTGGAGCTGCAGCAAGCGACTAGCATATATGGTGGCTAACATATGCAAATGAGAGCGAGAAGAGAAGGCAAAAGCACGGTCGAACAACTATGATCAAGAAGTGATCCTAGAACAACCTACGTCAAACATAACTCCAACACCGTGTTCACTTCCCGGACTCCGCCGGAAAGAGACCATCACGGTTACACACACGGTTGATGTATTTTAATTAAGGTCAACTTCAGGTTTTCTACAACCGGACATTAACAAATTCCCATCTGCCCATAACCACGGGCACGGCTTTCGAAAGTTCAAATCCCTGCAGGGGTGTCCCAACTTAGCCCATCACAAGCTCTCACGGTTAATGAAGGATATTCCTTCTAGCGGGAAGACCCGATCAGACTCGGAATCCCGGTTACAAGACATTTCGACAATGGTAAAACAAGACCAGCAAAGCCACCCGAATGTGCCGACAAATCCCGATAGGAGCTGCACATATCTCGTTCTCAGGGCACACCGGATTGTCCAAACTTCCGGTAGGCCAGCCCAGAGTTGCCCCTGGTGGTCACCGGCGGCTGACAAGGTGGACCAACACTCAGAGGAGCACTGGCCCGGGGGTTTAAATAAAGATGACCCTTGAGCCGGCCGACTCAAGGAAAAGAAATGGCTAGGTGATGAATGGTAAAACCAATGTTTGGCCTTGCTGGAGGAGTTTTATTCAAGGCGAACTGTCAAGGGGTTGCCATTATACCCAACCGCGTAAGGAACGCAAAATCCGGGAACATAACACCGATATGACAGAAACTAGGGCGGCAAGATTGGAACAAAACACCAGGCATAAGGCCGAGCCTTCCACCCTTTACCAAGTATATAGATGCATTAATTAAATAAGAGATATTGTGATATCCCAACAAGTAAACATGTTCCAACAAGGAAAAACATCTCCATGTTCCAACAAGGAACAAACTTCAATCTTCACCTGCAACTAACAACGCTATAAGAGGGGTTGAGCAAAGCGGTAACATAGCCAAACAACGGTTTGCTAGGACAAGGTGGGTTAGAGGCTTGGTTCAACAAAATGGGAGACATGTTAAGCAAGTGGTGGGTATCGCGGCATAGGCATAGCAAAAGAGCGAGCATCTAGCAAGCAAAGATAGAAGTGATTTCGAGGGTATGTTCATCTTGCCTGAAATCCCGCAAGGAAGAAGAACGAGTCCATGAAGAAGACAAACAAACGTAGACGAACGGTTCCTCACAAGCACGACGTTACCGGATCCAACCCGAAGGAGCAAACACCGGAAAGAAGCACACAACATAGTAAACAACCAACACATGAACATGGTATGATATGCGGGATGCGGTATGCGATGCATATGCATGATTTGCAAAGGAATGATGGAACCTGGCCTCAACTTGGAAATCCATGTGTGCCACTGGAAAGTTGAGGTGATTTCGGTTGAAATCGATATGAAGAACACCGGAATCGGAGACACGGTTTGGAAATGGCAAGCAAAACAAATATGGCCCGGTCTGCGATAAACAGCAAGTAGCCCTCTAAATGCAACAAGTTAAACATGCTACATCACTCAAACATGGCAACAAAATGCATGACAGGGATCCACTCATGATGCTTGACAAAACATGAACACTGAGCTATGGCCAATTCATCCATTAATAGGTTCAAACAAGCATGGCAAAAGTGCAATTGGTAAACAGGTTTCAGACTTAGTGAAAACTGGAGCATGCTGAAACAGATATCAAGTAGGCATGTTTACGAGCTCGATGCACTCACTACAGAGCAAGTCATGGCAATCTAAGCATACACCCATCAATAATACACAAAATACAAGCTAGCCATGGCAAGAACAATAACATAGCATGCACGGATCAACTACAAAATCCTCGGCAAAATCGCTAACAAGTAGACAATCTGCCCAGATTCACGAAATAGCAAAAGTAGAGCTCGATGACTCAAGTTAGGGTGCTCCATAATGCAAAAAAAGACATGGATGTATAGAGCACCACAAGATTAACAAAACATCCTTACTGATCATCCTCAAAAGAGGCACAGATCACTAGGAAACAACATAAACATATGTCATATTGATAAAAACAGATCAAGGACTTGGTGGAAATGCTAAGTCCCTGAAATTAGCATTAACGAATGCTCCACTTTGCATGCTTGTGATAGTCACCACACACATCACAAAAATACATGGATAGCACCTCTATAAATATGGCAAAGCATATAACAGAACACATGTAGAGCTCAGGGGAATATCATGCACACAATAATCATGGCAAAAATGACAAATATCTAATTGGAGCAGCAGATCTGACAATTATCCCAAATAGCACTCTTCCAACAGCATTTCGGGCATCAAGATGAGCTCAAATGAAAATGATGTAATGAGATGAAATGATGTACTCTCTGAGATGAACATTTTGATATGCTATATGCCCAAAACGGAGTTACAGGTGCAAAGTTACGATGCGATGAACATGGGCATATGAAACATGGAAATCTCGGGGACTTAGTAGAAATTTAGACCTCCGAGAAGTCAACCCGGGACGGGACGGTGCGGGATGAGGAGATCCGAGACGGAGGACGACGTTTGGATGCGGGAATGGGTGGATCTCATCCATCCTCACCCGATCCGGCCGGAGTTCAATCTCCGACGAGCTGCGGCGATTCCGGCGATGGCCGGCGACGTGGAAGACGGCGGCGCGACGAGGAGGAGGCGGGGCCGAGCGGGGTGGAGAGGCTTGGCCCGGCGGCGGAGCTCAGCGAGGGAGCTCGTGGCGGCGCTGGAGAGGCGACGAGCGAGCGGGGTGGTGCCGGCGGGGTCGGGCGACGAGGTCGCCGGCGTCGAGGTGCGGTGGCGGTGGCTCGCCGGCGCGGCCACCCGGCGACAGCGAGGCGCGGCACAGCGGCTCGGGCGGGGCCAGGCGCTGGGCGGACGCGCGAGTGCGGCGGTGGCGGCTCCGGGCCCGGGCGGGCCTGCCTCGGGCCCCACGGGCCGCGGTGGCGCGGGAGGAGAGAGAGTGGAGCGGCGCGCTGAGGTGGCGGGCGCTGGTTGGTTCGGGCGGTGGAGGAGGTGACGTGGCGCAACGCCATTGGGCGGAGTGAGGTGGCCGGCGGACGCGTCCGGCGTGGACGGACATGTCCGGCGGCGCGAGGAAGGGGAAGGCTAGGGTTCATCCGTGAATTTTGGGAGGGGAGCACGTATTTATAGGTAGAGGGAGCTAGGAGAGTCCAAATGAGGTGCGGTTTTCGGCCACGCGATCGTGATCGAACGACTGAGATGATGGAGGAGGTTTAAGTGGGTTTTGGGCCACTTTGGAAGGGTGTTGGGCTGCAACACACACGAGGCCTTCTCGGTCCCTCGGTTAACCGTTGGAGTATCAAATGAAGTCCAAATGATACGAAACTTGACAGGCGGTCTACCGGTAGTAAACCAAGGCCGCAAGACAAGTCTCGGTCTAATCCGGAAATGTTTAACCCCCACACATGAAAGGAAGGTAAAAATGACCCCCGGAGGAGATAGGAGCGCTGGAATGCAGAACGGACAACGGAAAAAAAATGCTCGGATGCATGAGACGAACATGTATGCAAATGAAATGCACATGATGACATGATATGCAATGCATGACACGCAAGCAATGACAAGGCAAGAACAGCAAATAACTAGAGGACACCTGGCACATCGGTCTCGGGGCGTTACAATTTATCACAAGCAAACACAACTGCTAATAATTCTTTTTCAGTAGTAGCATAATTTCTTTGAGCATTGTCTAGAGTTTTACTAGCATAATGAATACCATTCACTTTCTTATCAACTCTTTGTCCTAGAACAACACCAACAACATAATCACTAGCATCACACATAATTTCAAAAGGCAAGTTCCAATTAGGTGGTTGAACAATAGGTGCATATATTAACGCTTTCTTGAGTGTTTCAAAGGCTTCAAGACAATCATCATCAAAAACTAAAGGGATATCCTTTTGCAAGAGATAAGTAAGATGCCTAGAAATTTTAGAAATGTCTTTGATAAATTTCCTATAGAAACCAACATGACCAAGGAAACTACAAATACCTTTGATGTCCTTAGAACATGGCATTTTCTCAATTGCATCAACCTTAGCTTGGTCCACTTCAATACCTCTTTCAGAAATTTTATGACCCAAAACAATGCCTTCATTAACCATAAAGTGGCACTTCTCCCTATTCAAGACAAGATTTGTTTGTTCACATCTCTGCAAAACTCGATCAAGATTTCTTAAAAAATCATCAAAAGACTTCCCATAAACAGAGAAGTCATCCATGAAAATCTCAACAATCTTTTCACAAAAGTCAGAGAATATATCCATCATGCATCTTTGAAAGGTAGCAGGTGCATTACATAAACCAAAAGGCATACATCCCAAAAGGACAAGTAAAAGTGGCCTCTTCTTGATCAGGTTGAGATACATGTATTTGTGAAAAGCCAGAATATCCATCAAGGAAGCAAAAGCGTGCGTGCTTAGATAATATTTCAAGCATATGATCAATAAAAGGCAAAGGGTAATTATCTTTTCTAGTTGATTTATTTAATTTTCTAAAATCAATTACCATTCTATAGCCTATAACAATTCTTTGTGGAATAAGTTCATTCTTATCATTAGGAACAACAATAATACCTCCTTTCTTAGGGACACAATGAACATGACTTACCCATCTACTATCATCTATGGGATAGATTATACCTACTTCCAGGAGTTTTAGTATTTCCGTTCTTACCACTTCTTTCATCTTTGGGTTTAACCGACGTTGGTGATCAACAACTGGTTTAGCATCAGGTTCCATATTGATTTTGTGCTGACATAGAGTGGGACTAATGCCCTTTAAATCATCAAGAGTATATCCAATGACAGCTCGGTGCTTCCTTAGAACTTTCAATAGTCTTTCTTCTTCATGTTCTGAAAGGTTAGCACTAATATAACAGGATATATCTTCTTTTCATCAAGATAAGCATATTTCAAAGTGTCTGGAAATTGTTTTAATTCAAACACAGGATCACCTTTAGGTGGAGGAGGACCTCCAAGAGTTTCAATAGGCAAATTGTGTTTAAGCAGAGGACGTTGTTCAAAGAAAACTTTATCTATTTCATTTCTTTCATGCATATGTAAATCATTTTCATGGTCTAGCAAATATTGTTCTAAAGGATCAATAGGTGGTACAACAATAGAAGCAAGACCAATTAATTCATCCTTACTAGGCAATTCTTTTTCATGATGATTTCTACTAAACTTGGAAAAATTAAACTCATGAGACTCATCACCAAAGCTAACACCCACAGTTTGTTTCTTACAATCTATCTTAGCATTAACCGTGTTCAAGAAAGGTCTACCAAAGATAATGGGACAAAAGTCATCTTGTGGAGAACCAAGAACAAGAAAATCAATAGGGTATTTTATTTTTCCCACACAAGACATCAACATCTCTAACAATCACAATTGGTGATATAGTGTCTGTATTAGCAAGTTTAATAGTAACATCTATTTCTTCTATCTCAGCAGGTGCTGTGTCTTTTATAATCTCTTCATATAAAGTGTAAGGAATAGCACTCACACTAACACCCATGTCACATAAACCATGATAACAATGATCTCCTATTCTAACTAAAATAACAGGCATGCCAACCACAGGTCTATGTTTATCTTTCTTATCAGGTTTGGCAATTCTAGCAGCTTCTGCACAGAAGTAAATAACATGCCCGTCCATATCTTCTTCCAAGAGATCTTTAACCATAGCAATGCTAGGTTCTACTTTAATTTGTTCATCAGGTTTAGGTGTTCTAATATAGCTTTTGTTAACCATAGTTGAAACTTTAGCATGTTCCTTTATCCTAACAGGAAAAGGTGGTTTCTCTATATAAGCAGAAGGAACAACTGGATCAACATTATAAAGTGTAGTTTCTTCTTTAACTGATACTAGTTTTTAAATTTCTTATTTAACAGGTGGGTGGTATTTAAACCACTTCTCCTTAGGGAGTTCAACATGAGTAGCAAATGATTCACAAAATGAGGCTACTATCTCAGAGTCAAGTCCATATTTATTGCTAAACTTTTGAAAAGCATCATTATCCATAAAAGATTTAACACAATCATATTTAATTTTAATACCTGACTCTTTACCTTCGTCAAGTTCCCAATCTTCAGAGTTGCGTTTAATTCTTTACAAAAGATCCCACCGTAATTCAATAGTCTTCTTCATAAAAGAACTAGCACAAGAAGTATCAAGCATGGTTTGATCATTATAAGAAAGCCGAGCATAAAAATTCTGGATAATAATTTCTCTTGAGAGCTCATGATTGGGGCATGAATATAACATTGACTTAAGCCTCCCCAAGATAGAGCATTACTTTCTCCTTCACGAGGCCAAAAATTATATATATAATTCTGATCACGATGAGCTAGATGCATAGGACAATTTTTTTGGTGGAACTCTAATTTCAAACGATTCCAATTCCATGATCCAATATCATTGCATAGCCTATACCATGCCAATGGTTTTACCTTCAAAGATAAAAGGAAAACCTTTTTCATCACTTCATCCCTGGGTAAACCTGCAAGCTTAAACAATCCACAAATTTGTTCCACATATATCAAGTGCATATCAGGATGTTCTGTTCCATCTCCTGCATAAGGATTAGCTAGCAGTTGTTCTATCATACCCGAAGGAATTTCATATTCAATATTTTCAGTAGGTGTAGTAGGTTGAGGGGTAACTAATTGTGGTTCCATACGAGGTGAAAATACCCTGAACAAACCCCTCAAAGGATTGTTTACCATAGTAACAGGTGACAATAAATTTCAGCACACTATATAAATGTTTCCTTACCAAATTCCACTTACCAAAGGCGCTTCACTCCCCGGCAACGGCGCCAGAAAATAGCCTTGATAACCCAAAAGTATAGGGGATAAATTGTAGCTCTTTTAGATAAGTAAGAGTGTCGAACCCAACGAGGAGAAGAAGGAAATGACAGGTGGTTTTTCAATAAGGTATTGTCTGTAAGTGCTGAAATTGTAAGTAGCGAGTAGTTTGATAGCAAGGTAATTTGTAACAAGCAAGTAACGATAATAGTAACAAGTATGTAGCAAGGTAGCCCAATACTTTTGAGGCAAATGACAGGCCAAAACGATCTCTTATAATAAGCAAAGCGTTCTTGAGGGTACACGGGAATTTCATCTAGTCACTTTCGTCATGTTGGTTCGATTTGTGTTTGTTACTTTGATAATTTGATATGTGGGTGGACTGGTGCTTAGGTGCTGTTCTTACTTTAACAGACCTCCTACTTATGATTAACCCTCCTGCGAGCATCCGCAACTACGAGAAAAGTATTAAGAATAAATTCTAACCATAGCATTAAACTTTTGGATCCAATCGGTGCCTTACGAAATAGCGCATAAATTGGGGTTTAAGCTTCTGTAACTCTCGTAACCCACCATCTAATTGCTACTCCATAATGCATTCCCTTAGGCCCAAATATGGTGAAGTGTCATGTAGTCGACGTTCACATGACAGCATTAAGGGAATCACAACATACATGCTATCAAAATATCGAACACATATCAAATTCACATGATTACTTACAACATGATTTCTCCTGTGACCTCAAGAACAGAAGTAACTACTCACAAATGATAAACATGTTCATGATCAGAGGAGTTTTAAATAGCATAATGGATCTGAACATATAATCTTCCACCAAATAAACCATATAGTAATCAACTACAAGATGTAATCAACACTACTAGTTACCCACGAGCACCAATCTATAGTTCCGGTATCAAGATTGAATACAAGAGATGAACTAGGGTTTGAGATGAGATGGTGTTGTTGAAGATGTTGATAGAGATTGCCCTCCCCAAGATGGAAGAGTTGTTGGTGATGATGATGACGATGATTTCCCCCTCCGGGAGAGAAGTTCCCCCGATGGAATCGCTCCGCCGGAGGGCAAAAGTGCTCCTGCCCAAGTTTCGCCTCGAGACGGCGGCGCTCCATCCTGAAAGTCTTCTCCTTATTTTTTCTAGGTCAAAATGACTTATATACCAAAAGATGGGCACTGGAGGTAGGCCGAGGAGGCCACAACCCACCACGGCGCGCCTAGGGGGCCCTGGCGCGCCCAGGTGGGTTGTGCCCACCTGGTGGCCCCCTGTGGTGTTTATTGGCTCCAATATTTCTTAAATAACAAATAAAAAATCTCCGTGAAGTTTCAACTTATATGGAGTTGTGCAGAATAGGTGGCCTGACGTAGCTTTTCCAGGTCCAGATTTCCAGCTACCGGAATTCTCCCTCTTGGTGTGTTCCTTGCAAATTATGAGAGAAAAGGCATTAGAATTACTCCAAAAAGCATCATTATGGAAAAAATTTTATAAATAACAGTAAGAAAACATGATGCTAAATGGACGTATCAGAAGCCTTCTCTTTTCAGTTGCTGATTCTCCTGGAACAGTGTTGTAGTTCTCATGAGAGATATACCGAGCTAAAATTGTGAAAGGTTGCGTGCCACCTTTCCTTTTCTTCGGAGCATCTTCTTCTTACTCATCTGGATTTTGTTCAGATCTGTTTCTTTTGCTAGTGGATGGGCCTACCGTTGAGCCCTTGGCATTTGGAGCCTCTGACTCATCTGCTATGCCCATGAGTGCCTCTTCATCACTCGGCCATGCTCAGTGCTCGAGCAGAATCTTCAATAGATTGCATATTCCTGTGAATGAGAATAGATTCAAGGGAAAGTGGGTACAGGGTTACAAATGCTCAAAACGAATATTTTTCCGAACAAACACATTTTGAGGAATAATTAGATGCAGACTTTGAGATATGTTTCGAATGAAAGAAATGTATAGGACTGATAACCCACAAGTATAGGGGATCGTAACAGTTTTTGAGGGTAGAGTATTCAACCCAAATTTATTGATTCGACACAAGGGGAGCCAAAGAATATTCTCAAGTATTAACAGTTGAGTTGTCAATTCAACCGCATTTGAAAGACTTAATATCTGTAGCAAAGTATTTAGTAGTAAAGTAATATGGGAGCAGCGGTAACGGTGGCAAAAGTAATAGTATTGGTTTTGTAGTGATTGTAAAAGTGGCAACGGAAAAGTAACTAAGCAAAGATCAATATGTGAAAAGCTTATAGGCAATGGATCGGTGATGGATAATTATGTAGGATGTGATTCCTCATGCAACAGTTATAACATAGGGTGTCACAGAACTAGCCCCAGTTCATCAATGTAATGTAGGCATGCATTCCGAATATAGTCATACGTGCTTATGGATAAGAACTTGCATGACATCTTTTGTCCTACCCTCCCGTGGCAGCGGGGTCCTATTGGAAACTAAGGGATATTAAGGCCTCCTTTTAATAGAGTACCAGACCAAAGCATTAACACTTAGTGAATACATGAACTCCTCAAACTATGGTCATCACCGGGAGTGGTCCCGATTATTGTCACTTCGGGGTTACCGGATCATAACACATAGTAGGTGACTATTGACTTGCAAAATAGGATCAAGAACTCACATATATTCATGAAAACATAATAGGTTTAGATCTGAAATCATGGCACTCGGGCCCTAGTGACAAGCATTAAGCATAGCAAAGTCATAGCAACATCAATCTTAGAACATAATAGATACTAGGGATCAAACCCTAACAAAAGTAACTCGATTACATGATAAATCTCATCCAACCCATCACCGTGCAGCAAGTCTATGATGAAATTACTTACGCACGGCGGTGAGCATCATGAAATTGCTGATGGAGGAAGGTTGATGATGACGATGGCGACAGATCCCTCTCTCTGGAGCGCCGAGCGGACTCCAGATCATCCCTCCCGAGAGAGATTAGGGCTTGGCGGTGGCTCCATATCATAAAACACGATGAATCCTTCTCCCTGATTTTTTCTCCCCGAACGTGAATGTATGGAGTTGGAGTTGACGTCGGTGGAGCCTCAGGGGGCCCATGAGGCAGGGGGCGCACCCCAGGGGGGCCCTACACCCTCGTGGACAGGGTGTGGGCCCCCTGGTGTTGATTCTTTCGCCAGTATTTTTTATTTATTCCAAAACGTGTCTCCGTAAATTTCCAGGTCATTTCGAGAACTTTTATTTCTACATAAAAATAACACCACGGTAATTCTGTTGAAAACAATGTCAGTCCGGGTTAGTTCCATTCAAATCATGCAAGTTAGAGTCCAAAACAAGGTCAAAAGTGTTTGGAAAAGTATATATGATGGAGACGTATCAACTCCCCCAAGCTTAAGCCTTTGCTTGTCCTCAAGCAATTTAGTTGACAAACTGAAAGTGTTAAAGTAAAACTTTTACAAACTCTGTTTAATCTTGTTGTTGCAAATATGTAAAGCCATCATTCAAGTTTTCAGCAAAGATTATAAACTAACCATATTCACAATAACATTTAGGTCTCATGTTTACTCATATCAATGGAATAATCAACTAGCGAGCAATAATAATAAATCTCGGATGAAAACACTTTCTCAAAACAATCATAATATGATATAACAAGATGGTATCTCGCTAGCCCTTTCTGAGACCGTAAAACATAAATGCAGAGCACCTCTGTAGATCAAGGACTGACTAAATATTGTAATTCATGGTAAAAGAGATCCAGTCATAGTCATACTCAATGTAAATTAATAAGAGGATGATGACTCAACATAAAAGTAAATAGATAGGCCCTTCTCAGAGGGAAGCAGGGACTTGCAGAGGTGCCAGAGCTCGAGTTTTAAAATAGAGATGAATACTAGTTTGAGTGGTATACATTCATTGTCAACATAACAACCAAGAGATCTCGATATCTTCCATGCTACACATATTATGGGTGGTTCCCAAACAGAATGGTAATGTTTATACTCCCCCACCACCAACAAACATCAATCCATGGCTTGTCTGAAATAACGGGTGCCTCCAACTGACAACAATCCCGGGATAGTTTTGTTTGAAATTATTTTAATTTAAGCATGGGACTGGGCATCCCGGTTACCAGCCATGTCGGGGGTTTGGTGCGACATATGCCAATGGATGGCTTATCATGGTGGGGGCGAGTAGAACATCGCCGGTGCCTGGAAACGGGATGAGGCGAAGACATGCACGCCGGCGAATCTTACCCAGCTTCAGGGCTCTCCGGGGAGATAACACCCCTACTGCTGCTCTGCGGGGTCTCCGCATGATCACTATGGCCAAGTGTTTACACGGCTGCTCCTTGAGCTGTTTCTTAGAGGTAGGAGAGGGCAAGGCTAGCTCTCTCCTTCTATCTGGTATGGTCTAGAGCTACTGGGTTCCAACCCCTTGCATGGGTGCCCTGGGGGTTTATATAGGCCTACCCCCCAGGGGTACAATGGTAATTCGACTGGGCGCGGGCCCAGCCGTCAGTGCCTCCGACCTTCGACTTCTCCGCCGACTGCTGGGGCCCGCCGACTGGTGGGCCCCGCCGACGGGTCTGGTACGGAGCCGACAGCCGCGTCCGCCGCGGGCGGGTCTTGCCGGCTGCTAATTACTGTAGCCGTGCTTCTGATGACGCAGGCTTGGTCATGGGGTCGTGGCAACAGCCCTGCCTCCTGGCAGGCAATCACTGTGGCCACTCCCCATCTCATCTTGATTAATGGCGCGTGGGCCCCGGGGGAGGGCTTGGCCGACTCCCCCGGGCCGACTCCCGACGGGTCCGACTGGCGGTTCTCCCGCTGTCTCCCGAGGTCTCGCTGACTGGTGGGCCCCACTACTTCCAGGCCGTACAGACAAGCTGTCGTGGGCACAGGACTCGGTACTGTGGTGCTGATGTCAGGGCCGGCCGGGCAACAGTGCCACGCCGCACGGAGATCTTCCCGAGTACGACATGCTATGGCCATGCCTGCCCTTGGTAAGGGGCGGGGAGTGGGCTTCACTGTAGCCACGCCCCTGCCCCGTCCCCTTCGATGAGGTCATGATTTGATGGAGTCGCCGGCCGACTCCCCAAAGCCGGCTTCTCTGGAGGTCGTCCCTGGGACTCGGCCGTGAGCGGGCAGTCGGCCGCCCTGCCGTCGACTCCTCAGGAGGCGGCTCTTCGCCCCGGAGTCTTGAGGGGCGCAGCCTGCCCCGATGTCTTGAAAGGTTATGGGACTCGGGTTGGCCTACCATGGACCATTACTCCGACAGTAGTCCCCGAAGCTGGTGAGGCGCCGCGGACAATCGGCCGAGAAGCCTCAGCAGTTTGTCTTTCCGGGTGCTCAACACATGGTCTTTGATTGACTTCTGCCGGGCCATCTAGAAGGAGTCGGACTTGCCCAACTTGGACTTACTCAATTCCGACTTGCTCAGTAGTTCGAACGTCGCGACGGGATTTCAAGTGGCGTGCTAGCTAAGCCTCCAGGCCGCCGCCCGTTCTTGGCCTGTCACGCGAGGGCACGTGGCCAGGCCATCCTGCCAGCCTACGCGCGCGACGGGACAGGTCCATAGGCGGGGCCCGCCACTACCGCGCCTCGGTGCCCGAGCGGATCCGCTGCGGCCCCAGTGGACGGTTGGGATTCCTGTGGAGTTACTGCACGCAGTAACTTTACGGGGATCGTGGGGGTCGTGGGGTTGTGGGCGCAGTAAATCCCCACGTCCGCCCCCTCGGCTTCGCAGCCCATGGGGCTATAAGTAGGGGGAAGAGGGGGGCACGCGCGCCCCTCCTTCCCACTACCCCTCGTTCTCTTCTTCCTCGCCGCTCCTCGCTCTCCTCCTTCCTCTTCTCTTCTTTGCTCCGCCGCACGCCCAAGCTCCGATGAACACCACGGTGACAGCTCGCGATGAGTTCTTCCTCCGCTGCCGCGCCTCCCCCAGTGCGCTCCGGCACCTGGGACGGTTCCGAAGTCCATGAAGACCACATTGAGTTCCTCCGCCGGACCCGTCGGCTTCCCGGCGAGGATCGCGTGCAGGTGCGTCTTGCGCCGGAGGGGGAGATTTCCCCCGCCCCGCAGGAGGGCGAGCGGGTCATCTTCCGCTCGCACTGCCTCCGCGGGCTGGGGCTGCCGACGAGCAGCTTTTTCCGGTCTTTCATGGAGTTCTACGGACTCCAGCCGCACCACCTCACCCCCCACACCGTGGTGCTACTGTCCGCCTTCGTGGCCTTGTGCGAAGGCTTCCTCGGAGTCCTCCCCACCCTCGAGCTCTTGGGGGAGTTCTTCTTCTCCAAGCTCGGCACCCAGGCCGCGGGCGTGCCGGCTCAATGCGGTGCCTTCATCGCCGTGCGAAGGTTAGGAGCTGACAACCCCTTCCCCTCCATCTCGCTGATAAAGTCGGTGAAGATATGGCAGAGGTCCTACTTCTACGTCAGGAATGTCGCCACGAGGGGTGACTGGGTTAATCTGCCAGCTTTCGAAGCCGGCCCGCCGCCTGGCAGACTGCCCAACTGGTCGTACCGAGCCAGGTCGCTGACGCCTGCGGGAGCCGGCGCCATCACACGACTTCGAGTGCTGACGCAGTCGGAGGGTCTGACTGGTCCGGACCTGCTGGCCACCTTCGTGTCGCGCCGAGTTCTTCCGCTCCAAGGCCGCCCTCACATGATATGCCAGATGAGCGGGCGCCGCGACCCGAGTCGGATGTGCACCAAGGACATGCCTCATGAAGAGGTGGCCCTCATGGTGAACTACCTTTCGGACAGCAGGCTCTCAGAGGACTGGCGATTCGGCAAGGTGCCGTACTCCCGCGCGACTCCCCGCCCGTGGTGAGTCGCCTTTCTTTTCTTTCTTTAGATTGTCTTCTTCTTGCCGAGTTTTGTTTTGACCAGTCGGCTTTGGTTAGAATCCCCTTCTTCACCCACCAGCCGGCTGCTCGGGGCCGGCCTGTGAGTTCGTCGCCGACCAGGCGGAGAGCGACGTCGACGACCCCGATCTGGGGGCGGCGGCTCTGGAAGACGACGCCGAGGGAGGAGGAGGGACAGCAGGCGACTTTAGGCCCTCGACTACCTTCGCTGACTGGCCTGAAGACAACGCCGAGGGAGAAGTCGCCCCTCGCCATTGGCCAGGAGCCAGCCAGCCTGGCGTGGGCTCTTCTGCCGCGCCGGGCGCTCCAGGCGGCGGGAAGAAGCGCAGGGCCGCGCCGACTTTGTTCGGCAGTCGGCCGAAGAAGCCCAAGGGCTTGGCTGCGGTGACCCGGCGGGACGAGGCAGCCGCGAAGGCCATCCGCTTGAAGAAGCCGCCGATGGTCTCCGCGTAAGTATTCTGTCTTCAAAGTTTTATTCTTTCTTCGTGATTTGTCTGAGTCTCTGCTTGCCCCTCTTTCTTCAGGGCTCCCCTCTCTCTTGAGCGAGTTGCCGCTGCCTCTGTCATGGGGTCAGCGGAGACGTCCGCCACCACTCGGCAGATTGACCCCGCTGCTGACCTCCGAGAGGCGACGAAGCGGAATGCGTAGGAGAGGCGCAACAAAGAAGAGGCCCTCCGCCTGGAGAAGGCGGAGGCCGACAGGGCGGAGGCCTCCGCTAAGAAAAAACTAGCGGAGGCCGAAGCTGCCGCCGCGGCGAAGCAGCAGGCTGAGGAAGCCGCACGCCGCCAGTCGGCTTTGCTCGTTACCCCGCTGAACTCTGCGCCGCCGCCTCTGGAGTTCACGGGGCAGACCGGAGAAGCCGGCGGGGAGAACCTCGTCGAGGAGAGGGAAGGCGGCGACCCCTCTACTCCGGACGCGAACGTTCCGCCGCCGCCTCCGCCGCCGTCTGAAGGCGCGCAAGGCGAGCAGCCAGCGGACCCTCTGGTGCCGCCGACCGAAGACGAGGCCGTGGCGAGGCTACTCCTCCAGGTCGGCTCGCCAACAAGCCGTCGTCTGGAGAAGGCGACTTCGGCACCCCGCCCCTCTGGAAGCCGGCACCGCCAGCTCGGCGGCCCCAGACGCCGAAGCGACGAGCGCCGCACTTGTTGGGTGGGTGCAAGGAGGCGGCACGGGGCCGCTGAACCGGGTGCTCCTGGACGTCCAGGCGAAGCTCCGTGCTCAGGGCGATGCTCTCCAGAGTTGCACCAAGGCGTTCCTAGCGTCGCGGGCAGCCGTCCGGGTATGTTTTTTTCTTTTAGTCTTTGTTTTCTTGTTCCTCTCTGTGGGGGCGCGCCAGCGCACCCACTGGGTGTAGTCCCCGAGTTTCGGGCCGGCTTCTGAGCAGGCGGCCCGAAACTTCCAATTGATGAACTTCTGGGTACTAACTTTGTCTGAAATGCTTGTCGCAGGATTACCACAACCTCCGCGTCACTGCCTTCAACCGTAACGTTGAAGAGCTGGGCAAGCGGACCGCCGACTTGGCGGAGAGCCGGAGTAAGTCCCTCTTTTTCTTCTCTGCGGGGGCGCGCTGGCACACCCGCGGGCTGTAGTCCCCGAGATTCGGGCCGACTGCTGAGCAGTCAGGCCAGATCTCCCTGGTGACCTACTTTTATTGATGACTGTTGTCTTTCTTCCTTTCCTTCAGGAGCCAACGCTGCTCTTCAACAGTAGCTGAGCGAAGCCAAATCTGCCCTGCTCGCCAAAGGGGAGGAGTGCAGCAAGCTCACCATAGAGCGCGATCTGCTGGCCACTCAGTTGGCAGAGCAGAAGGAGCTGCTTGCGAAGTCGCAGAGGGAGGCGGAGGAGACGGAAACCGCCCGCTTGGCCGAGTTCGCGAGCGAGCGCTCCTCCTGGTCTGACAAGGAGGCGCTGCTGTCCTCCGGCTTCCACGAGATTGAAGACATCGTTGATGGTGAGTCTCTTTATTTTCTTTCTTCGAGCTGCCGACTTAGATCATGCCAACGCCTGGTTTTTGACTTGCTTCTTTGTTTCTTCGTGTCTTTGCAGACTTCTTCCCTGGGCAGTCGCAGGCCGCTATCCAAGGCATCGAGGCCGACCGTGAAAGTCGAAGGGTGGATGGCGCAGAGATCGCCGCCGATGCCCCCCGAACTCTTGACGAGCACATCTTGAGCATCGAGGCTCGCCTCCGGCAGGCTCACCGGATGCTGCGCCGGCTTCAGCGCGTCGGTGCCCAGGCGATTTCCGCCCTTTGGCCGGATATGCAGGCTCCGCACACCCCCAGCCTGACGGCCAACTGGCTGGAGGTCGCGGCTGGTCGTCTTGAGGCCTAGAAGGGCTCTTCGGCCCGGGCTGGAGCGCACCGGGCCTTGGAGTTCGTCAAGGCGTGGTACCCGGGGCTGGATCTGGACCGGTTGGCCATGCTTCGGTCGGAGGCCCAACCGGAGCTGGCGGTTGCGGAAGATGCCCTCGTCAAACATGCTGCGGCGATCGCCGAGTACACCGGCACCAGCATCTTCGTCCCCGAGCGGTCTGAAGACAGCGAGGAGGTACCGCCGGAGTGGTTTGGGATGAACCCAGACTACGGCGAAGACTCGGCGGAGGTGATTGGCCCCAGTGTCGAGGAGGAGGACGAGGCGGAGGATGGGGGCGAGGCGGAGGCACCAGAAGACGGAGCAGACGGCCAGCCTCAGCCCGACTGCACCTCCAGCAACGAGCCGCGTGCGACCGACCTGACTGCTGCCGGAGGCGATCAAGCCGAGACTAGCCAGCCGGCCGCCCTGACGCCTGACGCTGGCGCCTCCTCCGACCCTCCGACTCCGTCTGCTGCCTCCTGAGCTGCCGCTGTATCTTTTATTTTATCTGCTTCAGTAGTCTTTGAAGAACTTGTTAATTCGCACAATTCCACCCGTGGGGTGTATTTTGGACCTCTACTCGACAATTCGGCCAAGGGCCTATGTTATGTAAATATATATATATCTATCTTTTCTTGCTCATTGTTCTTTTGGCTGTTTTCCTTTGCCGCTTTCTCTTAGTTGCCTGCCTTGCCAATCGGACAGCCGCTCTGCGGACTGTAGCTGGATCAAGTGCCAGGCTACTTTGGGAAAGCAAGTACTTAGCCGTTTTCAAGATTGTTTGAGCAAGTTGGATAGAAGACGGCAATCCGACTATCCGAGAGTCGGTTTGTGAGAAAGGCTGGAAGCCGTCTTGAGCTATGTTTTATGCTTTGAGTCCTTAGCCATTTTTCATGCGAATGCCCATTCTACCTTACTGCTGCCCACCGTATAGTCGCTCTACGAGCTGCGGCTTCTGACAGGAGACGGCTTAGGCGTTTACACACTACTTGTCCGACTGCAGGAAGCATTTCATAGTGCAAGGCGGCAAGTCCCCGGGCCGACTTGTCGAGCCTGGTGCCAAGCGGCATGACAAAGAGTAACATACTTGTAGGCATAATTTTTATCATACAGACAAAAGAGGGCAGTCCCCGAGCTCGTCTCGGGGGGCCCGAAGTCTTGATACTTAAATACAGAAGGTAGTGTGGTACATACTGCATCAACTGTAAAATCTTCGGAGGAGATTTGCATTCCATGGCCGCTCTGTCTCCTTGCCAGAGTCGTCCCTCTTGCGTGCTCGGGGCTTCTGAGTGTCGATCAGGTAGTAGGAATCGTTGCCCAGTACTTTGCTGATGATGAAAGGGCCTTCCCAAGGCGCCGACAGCTTGTGCTGGCCGGCTGTTCGCTGGATCAGCCGTAGCACAAGGTCGCCTTCTTGGAAAGATCTTGGCCTGACCTTCCTGTTGTGGTATCGGCGCAGGCTCTGCTGGTAGATGCTGGACCGGCTGAGTGCCAACAGCCGGCCCTCTTCCAGCAGATCGACGCCGTCTTGTCGTGCTTCTTCTGCTTCCTCCTTGGTGTACATGGTGACTCGTGACGAGTCGAACTCTATGTCCGTTGGGATGACGGCTTCAGCACCGTAGACGAGGAAGAAGGGCGTGAAGCCGGTTGACTTGTTTGGAGTCGTGCGCAGACTCCAGAGGACGGCTGGCAGCTCGTCGAGCCAGCAGCCAGCCGAGCGCTCCAGAGGCTCGATCAACCGAGGCTTGATGCCGGACAGGATGAGGCCGTTTGCTCGCTCCACTTGGCCGTTTGACCGCGGGTGGGCGACGAACGCTAGGTCCAGTCGGATGCCCTGTGTTGTGCAGAAACGGGCCAAGGCACCTTTGGCATAATTTGTGCCGTTGTCGGTGATGATGCTGTGTGGTATGCCGTACCGAATTGTGATATCGGTGATGAAGGTCACGGCAGTTGGACCGTTCAGTTTCTTAATTGGCTTCGCTTCCACCCACTTGGTGAACTTGTCCACTGCGACAAGTAGGTGAGTTAGACCACCTCGTGTTGTCTTGAATGGTCCCACCATGTCTAGACCCCAAACTGCGAAAGGCCAGGCAATGGGGATGGTCTTGAGCACAGAAGCCGGCTGGTGCGGCTTGGAGCTGAACTTCTGACACCCTTTGCATTTTTGTACCAACTCCTTGGCCTCTTCCAAGGCAGTTGGCTAGAAGAAACCGTGTCGAAAGGCTTTGGCGACGAGTGCTCTTGAAGCCGCATGGTGGCCGCACTCGCCTTGATGGATGTCTTTGAGAATGGCTTGGCTTGCTCTGGCTCTACGCAGCGTTGGTAGACACCAGTGACGCTGCGCCTAACCAGCTCTCTGTTGACTATGGTATAGGCTGCCGCCCGGCGTTGTACTTGCCGAGCTGAGGTCTCATCAGTTGGTAGCTCTTTGTTCACCAGGAATTTGAGGATGGGCTGGGCCCATGAGGGTGCTGCTATTTCTTCGACTACCAGAACTGCGACTTGGACGAGGGCGCCTGGGCTGGGAGGCGGTGGGTTGGAGTCAACAGCCGCTTGCTGGGTTGATGAAGTCCCCAGGCCGACTGGCGCGGTCCTTGGGCCGAGTTCTGGAATCTTCGAGTCCGCCACCGCAGTCCCCGGGCCAGGCTCGACTGTGGCGGCTTTTGAGTCATCCGCCAAAGTTCCCGTTCCGACTGCCGGAGCTCTGGAGTCGGATCCACCGTCTTCGGGAGGAGCTGACACAAAAATGGAGTCTGATTCTGGTGAAGGCTTGACAGACGGCTTGAGGAGGCGTCGAAGGGCGACGCCAGAGGGTATTGCTTGGCGGGTAGAGCCGATTCGTGCCAAGGCGTCTGCTTGGTCGTTGTCGTTTCTTGGCACATGGAGGTCTCGCACCCTTCGAAATACCCATTGAGTTGCTGCACAAGGAAACGGTAGCTCACCATGTTTGTGTCTTTCGCATCCCAGTCGCCAGATGACTGCTGGACCACTAAGTCCGAGTCGCCATAACACAAGATCCGGCGGATGCCAAGTTCTTTGGCAAGCCGGAGCCCGTGAATGAGCGCCTCATACTCGGCAACGTTTTTGGAGGCGGAAAAGTGGATTTGTAGTGCATATTTGAGCTTGTTGCCTTTGGGAGAGGTGAGGACGACGCCGGCTCCCAAGCCGGTGCGCATCTTGGAGCCGTCGAAGTGCATCCGCCAATGGGTGGAATCAGGTGCTGGAGGCAGGTACTGGGTCTCGGCCCAGTCGACGAGGAAGTCGGCCAGTGCTTGTGATTTGATAGCGGTGCGGGGCTGGTAGTAGATGGTGTAAGGAGCCAGCTCTATGGCCCACTTGGCCACTCGACCAGAGGCATCTCGGCTACCGATGATCTCGGCAAGTGGGGCCGTGCAGACCACCGTGATTGGATGCTCTTGAAAGTAAGGCTTCAATTTCTTGGCAGCAAAGTGTACGCCATAGCGCATCTTCTGGTAGTGGGGGTAGTTCTGCTTGGAGGTCGACAGTACCTCGCTCAGGTAATATACTGGTCTCTGGACAGGTAGCGCCTTGCCTTCCTCCTTGCGCTCCACTACAATGACTATGCTGACTACCCGGCTGGTGGCAGCGATGTACAGGAGCATAAGTTCCTTGGGAGTCGGAGCCGCCAGGACTGGTGGAGTAGTCAGCATCTTCTTCAACTGGAGAAAAGCTTCATCCGCCTTATGGTTCCACTCGAAAAAAGTGGTCTTCTTCATGAGTTGGTATAAGGGGAGGGCTTTTTCGCCCAGCCGACTGATGAATCGGCTGATGGATGCTAAGCAGCCGGTGAACTTCTGCACATCCAGCAGTTGGCTGGGTACCTCCATTCTCTCAATGGCCTTGATTTTTACGGGGTTGCATTCTATGCCGCGTTCAGAGACCAGGAAACCCAGCAGCTGGCCGGCTGGTACTCCGAAGACACACTTCTCGGGGTTGAGCTTGATTTGGAACCGGCGCAGGTTCTCAAAGGTCTCCTTGAGGTCTTCCAGCAGTGTTCCATGCTTTTCCGTCTTCACCACCATGTCATCCACGTAGACGTGGGCGTTCCTGCCGAGCTGCTTGAGGAGACACTTCTGCATGCAACGCTGAAAGGTGGCGCCAGCATTCCTCAAGCCGAACGTCATGGTGAGGTAGCAGAATGCTCCAAACAACATGATGAAGGCGGTCTTCAATCTGTCAGCCGGGTTCAGCTTGATCTGGTGATATCTTGAGTACGCATCCAAGAAACTCAACAACCCGCATCTGCCTGTGGAGTCTATCACCTAATCGATTCTTGGTAGAGCAAATGGGTCCTTGGGGCAGGCCTTGTTGAGGCTCGTGTAGTCAATACACATTCGCCACTGCTTGTTCTTCTTTAGTACCAGGACCGGATTTGCCAGCCACTCCAGAAAGAAAACTTCCATAATGAAGCCGGCTGCTAGGAGTCGGGCTATCTCTTCTTCGACAACTCTTCTCTTCTCTTCTGATAAGCGGCCCAGGGGCTGCCTGACCGGCTTTGCATCAGATCGGACGTGTAACTTGTGCTCGACAAAATCCGTCGGTACACCTGGCATGTCTTTGGGGGCCATGCGAAGATGTCCCGATTCTCACGGAGGAAATCGATGAGCTCACCTTCCTATTTGCTGTCGAGGTTCGCACCTATGACAGCGTACCTCTCCGGGTGCTCCGGATCCAAGGGTATCTTCTTTGTCTCTTTGGCCGGCTTGAACGAACCTTCGGCTTCCGACTCCTTCGGGTCGGGCGATATCTCCGGCTGCTTGCCGGCCATCGCCACAACTCGTTCAAGGAGTCGCTTCTCAGCTGCGATCACCAGGGACTCGGCCAGCCGACTGCTCTCGGCCGCGCAAGCGGATGACTTCCGGTAGTCGCCGGTCCTAGTCAGAATTCCCCTGGAACTGGGCATCTTCATCTTGAGGTAGGCGTAGTGGGGGACCGCCATGAACTTGGCCAAGGCGGGTCGGCCAAGTAGAGCATGGTATGGGCTCTCAAGGTCCACCACCTCAAACCAAACAGACTCTCTTTGGAAGTGATCTTTGTCCCCAAAGAGGACGTCAATCAGGATCTTGCCGATTGGTGAGCAGGAAAGCCCAGGAACAATGCTGTGGAACACAGTCCGGCTGTTCTGAAGCTGTCTTTGCTTGATTCCTAACTTCTCCATGGTATCCTTGTACAAGATATTGATGCTACTGCCCCCATCTATCAGGACTCGCGAGAAACGCGCGGCCCGTTTGTCCGTAGCAAAGGTGGCGTCCAGGACCAAGGCATAGGAGCCCGGATTCGGCATCACTTCTGGGTGGTCCTCCGTGCTCCAGCTGATGGGCTTCTCAGACCAGTGCATGAACTCTGGCGTCTCTGAGGCCACTGCGTTCACCTCTTGTCGCTGCAGCCGCCTGCTGCGTTGATCATCAGCCATACTGGTGAACACCACGTAGGCTCCGTGTTCTTCAAGGTATTCGTCTTGTACTGCGCCGGCTGGCCTGACTGCCGGCTGCTGGGGCGGAGGCGAAGGCGGCTGCCCAGCAGGCGGGGTGGCAGGAGGCCGTCTCCCTTGGCGATCCTGGTGAGCCAGTGGCACTTCCGGGTGGTGTGATTCGAAGGCTTCGCGCCACTGTGGAACTTGCAAGGTCCATCCAAGGTCTGCTCATAGGAGAAGGCCGGCAACCAGTTCGGCTTGCCGCCTTTCTGTCGCTTGGGCGGAGGCTGCTCTTCTGGCTGCTGGGATTCAACGGTCGCGACCTACCGGCTGCCGGAAGCCGGCTGCGGGGCCTTGCGCTTGTTGTCGCCCTACTGTTGTCGCCGGCCGACGTCTGCCGCCAGAGTTCTTGGAGCTTGAGGAGCCACTTTGCCAGTCGTGCTGATTTGAATTTCTGCCTTCATGGAGGAGTCGGCCGTGGCGTACTTGTCCGCTATGATCAGCAGCTCGTCGAGGGTTTCTGGCTCGTCGCAGAGGAGCTTGTGCTTGAGGAGGGTGCCTTCTCCGCACCCGGCTGTGAAGTACTCGATGGCCCGCACCTCGTGCACGCCCTCGCAGGAGTTTCGGAGCTCAGCCCAATGCGTGAGGTAGTCGCGAGTCGACTCGTCAGGACCTTGCACGCACAAGGAGAGCCGACAAGGCTTGGGAGGATGCTTGTACGTGCTGGTGAAGTTGCGGACGAACGCTTCGGTGAAGTCGACCCAGCTGTTGATGCTGCGGGGCTTTAGGCTGTTCAGCCATGTCCGGGCCGTGCCCTGGAGCATGAGCGGAACGTACTTTACGGCGACACGCTTGTTGCCGTTTGCTATGCTGACAGCCGTGGAATAGTCGACTAGCCAGTCTTCCGGCTTCACGGAGCCGGTATACTTGGGCGTGTCTCTTGGGAGCGTGAACCCTCTGGGAAAGGGCTCGTCCCGAATGCGGGGCCCGAAACAAGGCGGACCCAGATCATCTTCCTCTTCCAGCGCCAGGGACCGGTGAAGTCGGTCGATCCGGCGGCGGGCGTCATTCTCCCCAACTCCCTCTCGCGGCCAAGGCGGTCACCGAGAGTCGGATGGTCAACAGGCGGCGGGGAGACTCGCCTCTCCTTGCGGGGAGGGGGAGGCGGACAGTCGTCCCGTCGTTCTACTGCTCTCTGGCGGCCATCTCGGTCACGCTCTATGGTAATGCGAGTCCGAATGTGGCTGATAGCCGGCTCCTTATCCTTTCTTCATCGGGCGCCGCCAGTCGGTGTCCGATACGTCGCGCCTTGATCTCGGTGCGGGTCGTCGTTTGGCCGCTGCGGCGCCTCCGTGCGGCAGCCGGCCTCATTCTACGCGGCGGCCGCGTCGAGGAGCCGCTGGACTCGCTCCATCATGAGGCAGCGTTCTTCGCCCTCGAAATTGTCCAGCTCATCCGCCGCTGCCTGGGCGGCTCGGATGTTCTCCGCTGGTGTAGCGTACACGGGGCGGCTAGCCCCAAACAGGCTGGTGATGGCTACGCTGCGCTGCTGGACCGCGCCAAGGCGGCTGGGCCCTGCCGGGGCCGGTGAGCCGCCAACGGCGCGATCCATCTCCCGCTGGTAAGCTTCTGACAAGCGTCTCATGCTGGCCAGCTTCTTTGCGCCTTCAACGAGCTGAAGGCGGCGTGCTTCTAACGTCTCTGCGTCAGCATCTTCCGGAATGGGCGCAGTTAGGTCTTGCAGCGCCGCGCCGAGTGAGTCGGGCGCTCCTCCGCCAGGGAACTCGTCATGACTGATGACTAGCACCTCGGTGATGGTGCTTCCATTGCTCTCCGTGTGGGGGAGAGGTTCGTCGTAGACCACCATGTTGGTGGGGAACGCGTCGATCGACGCGGTGTCGGAGTCGACCAGCATCGGGTCGGTGGAGCCTACGGACTCCAAGTCTACGCCGGCTCGCCGGAAACGTGGAGTTGATCGAGGAGGCCCGCGAGGAGGTTCTCGGGGCTGCCCGCGCCTACGTCGAATGCAGGTTCGTCGGAGAGGCGGACCTCGCTGACAAGTTCGGCCAAGGAGCTGGCTGCGCATGCGATCTCAACGCCGTGCAGCGCGTCGATGCAAACTTCACCTGGCATGCCTGGTTGGCTACGCTCGCCAGGGAGGAAAATGGTTCCCGTCCAGAACAGATCTCTGGACGGCGGTGCACCATGCCCCACGGTGGGCGCCAAATGTCGGGGGTTTGGTGCGACATATGCCAACGGATGGATTATCATGGTGGGGGCGAGTAGAACGTCGCCGGTGCCTGGAAACGGGATGAGGCGAAGACATGCACGCCGGCGAATCTTACCCAGCTTCAGGGCTCTCCGGGGAGATAACACCCCTACTGCTGCTCTGCGGGGTCTCCGCATGATCACTATGGCCAAGTGTTTACACGGCTGCTCCTTGAGCTGTTTCTTAGAGGTAGGAGAGGGCAAGGCTAGCTCTCTCCTTCTATCTGGTATGGTCTAGAGCTACTGGGTTCCAACCCCTTGCATGGGTGCCCTGGGGGGTTTATATAGGCCTACCCCCCAGGGGTACAATGGTAATTCGACTGGGCGCGGGCCCAGCCGTCAGTGCCTCCGACCTCCGACTTCTTCGCCGACTGCTGGGGCCCGCCGACTGGTGGGCCCCGCCGACGGGTCTGGTACGGAGCCGACAGGCCGCGTTCGCCGTGGGCGGGTCTTGCCGGCTGCTGATTACTGTAGCCGTGCTTCTGATGACGCAGGCTTGGTCATGGGGTCGTGGCAACAACCCTGCCGCTTGGCGGGCAATCACTGTGGCCACTCCCCATCTCATCTTGATTAATGGCGCGTGGGCCTCGGGGGAGGGCTCGACCGACTCCCCCGGGCCAACTCCCGACGGGTCCGACTGGCGGTTCTCCCGCCGTCTCCCGAGGTTTCGCTGACTGGTGGGCCCCGCTGCTTCTAGGCCGTACAGACAAGCCGTCGTGGGCACATGACTCGGTACTGTGGTGCTGATGTCAGGGCCGGCTGGGCAACAGTGCCACGCCGCCTGGAGATCTTCCCGAGTACGGCGTGCTGTGGCCATGCCTGCCCTTGGTAAGGGGCGGGGAGTGGACTTCACTGTAGCCACGTGAAAGTGCAACTATCCCTAGGTGGTTTTGGTAATTCATAACAACATATAGCTCATTGAGCTAATGCTATTCCAAGATGACTATTTCAGGAAAGCTCAATGATTGGCATGGCATGGATGTGAAAGTGGAACCCTCAAAATGCTAAGGACAAAGGATTGGCTCAAGCTCAAAAGCTCAAGACTCTTCATTTTATATTTTAGTGATCCAAGATCACATTGAGTCTTTAGGAAAAGCCAATACTATCAAGGAGGGATGAGGTGTTGCTTAATGAGCCTCTTGCTTCATGTGCTTAGTGATATGCTCCAAAACCCTCAACTACTTTCCCATATCCACATATGACCTAAACCCCTAAGCCAAACTCGGTCCTACCGATTCTTCTCTATCCGGCGCCACCGAGTTTCACTTGTAAGCCACTGCCAAACCCTAGCAATTCGGTTCTACCGATAGGATCTCGGTCTCACGAGATGGGATTGCAAACTCTCTGTTTCCCTTTCGTAACTTTTCGGTCTCACCGAAAGAGCGAATCGGTCCCACCGAGATTGCAAGTGTAAACTCTCCGTTTCCTTTTTGTAACTTTTCGGTCTCACCGAAAGAGCAAATCGGTCCCACCGAGTTTGCCTGACCAACTCTCTGGTTAGATAATTACCAAAACGGTCTCACCGAGTTTGTGTATCGGTCTCACCGAGATTACGTTATGCCCCAAACCCTAACCATATCGGTCCTACCCGAGTTTGCATGTCAGTCCCACCAAAAATCTCTAATGGTCCACTAGTTTACCTTTTCGGTCTGACCGAGTTTTTTGATTCGGTTCGCACCGAGATTGGAAAACTGTGTGTAACGGTTGGATTTTGTGTGGAGGCTATATATACCCCTCCACCTCCTCTTCATTCATGGAGAGAGCCATCAGAACACATACACAATTCCAACTCATATGTTCTGAGAGAGAACCACCTACTCATGTGTTGAGACCAAGATATTCCATTCCTACCATATGAATCTTGAATCTCTAGCCTTCCAAGTTGCTTTCCACTCAAATCTTCTTTCCACAAAATCCAAATCCTATGAGAGAGAGTTGAGTGTTGGGGAGACTATCATTTGAAGCACAAGAGCAAGGAGTTCATCATCAACACACCATTTGTTACTTCTTGGAGAGTGGTGTCTCCTAGATTGGCTAGGTGTCACTTGGGAGCCTCCGACAAGATTGTGGAGTTGAACCAAGGAGTTTGTAAGGGCAAGGAGATCGCCTACTTCATGAAGATCTACCGCTAGTGAGGCAAGTCCTTCGTGGGCGATGGCCATGGTGGGATAGACAAGGTTGCTACTTTGTGGACCCTTCGTGGGTGGAGCCCTCCGTGGACTCGCGCGACCGTTACCCTTCGTGGGTTGAAGTCTCCATCAACGTGGATGTAGGATAGCACCACCTATCCGAACCACGGGAAAAACATCCGTGTCTCCAATTGCGTTTGAATTCTCCAAACCCTTCCCTTTACATTCTTGCAAGTTGCATGCTTTACTTTCCGCTGCCAATATACTCTTTGCATGCTTGCTTGAATTGTGTGATGATTGCTTGACTTGTCCTACAATAGCTAAAATCTGCCAAGAACTAAAATTGGGAAAAGGTTAAGTTTTTATTTGGTCAAGTAGTCTAATCACCCCCCCTCTAGACATACTTTCGATCCTACAAGTGGTATTAGAGCTTTGGTCTCCATTTGCTTTGATCTCCATAGCTTTTGGTGGTCATAGCCTTGGTTTCACAACCTAGGAGAGTATGGCGTCTAGCGAGGGATATTATCACCGTAGAGGTCCTTACTTTGATGGTACTAATTTTGCTAGTTGGAAGCATAAAATGAAAATGCATATTCTTGGACATAACCCCGCCGTTTGGGCTATTATGTGTGTTGGTTTGCAAGGTGACTTCTTTGATGGGAAAGAACCAAACCGTGAAGCTACCGCGGATGAGTTGAAGATGTTGCAATACAATGCTCAAGCTTGTGATATTCTCTTCAACGGATTGTGCCCCGAAGAATTCAACAAAATCAGCCGTCTTGAGAATGCAAAGGAAATTTGGGACACTTTGATTGATATGCACGAAGGTACCGACTCCGTCAAGGAATCCAAGTTGGATGTGCTTCAAAGTCAACTTGACAAGTTCAAAATGAAGGATGGTGAAGGTGTCGCTGAAATGTACTCTAGGCTTTCTCTCATCACAAATGAGATTGCCGGCTTAGGAAGTGAAGAGATGACCGATAGATTCATCATCAAGAAGATTCTAAGAGCCTTGGATGGAAAATATGATTCCGTGTGCACATTGATCCAAATGATGCCCAATTACAAAGATCTCAAGCCAACGGAGGTGATTGGAAGAATTGTTGCTCATGAGATGTCACTTAAGGATAAAGAGGAACTTCACAACAAATCAAGTGGTGCCTAGAAAGCCTCATGTGAAGCCCCTACATCATCAAGTGAGAAACAAAACTTCAATGAAGAATTGAGCTTAATGGTGAAGAACTTCAACAAGTTCTACAAGAGTAGAAGCAAAGATAGAAGCTTCAAGTCAAGGTCCTACAATGACAAAAGATCTTCTAGTCGAGAGCGAAACTGCTACAGTTTTGGAAGACCCGGACACTATTCCAATGAGTGTACGGCTCCCTACAAGAGAAGAGAAGATTCTCCAAAAAGAAGAAGCAAAGAATCACCACCAAGAGAGAGAAGGAGTAGAGATGATCATTATGAACGAAGATACTCACGGAGAAGCAAGGATTCGGAAAGGAAGGAAAAATCATCAAGGAGCTACACAAAACGAAGACATCAAGCTCATGTTGGTGAATGGGTATCCGCCCCCGACCCCCACAGCCACTCCGAGAGAAGTTATCACTCCGACTCCGAAGATACTCAAGATGAAGGTGTTGCCGGTCTAGCACTTGTGTCAACCAACTCCTATGACATATTTGACTCACCAAATGAAGGAATTGTAAGATGCTTCATGGCCAAAGGTCCTAAGGTAACACACCCCGAGTATGTTGATTTCAATAGTGATGAAGATGACTTGTTAGGTGATGATTTGCTTGTTGACAACTCTAGTGATGAATACTATGATGAAACATCAATTAATCATGCTAATCAAGATAAAGCGAATGACAATGATAAGGAGAAGATTGAGGCTCTAACTAAAGAACTAAACACTCTTAAGTTAGCTCATGAAACTATCTTCGAATATCATCGAGAACTTTTAAGAGCTCATGAGAAATTACGCTTTGAAAAGCTCAATCTTGAGCAAGAGCATGAGTTCTTAAAAGCAATCAATGATGATCTCCGCAAGAAAAGTTCTTCTTACATTGCCAAGCGTTTACTCTTATCCACTTACATGCCTCAAGTCAAGTCTAGTAACAAGAACAAGAAAGATTCTTCCTCTAGCAGTAACAATGATCATGCTAAATCCAATATTGTTGCTTCTAGTAGTTCTCTTGATTCCACTAATGATTATCTTAGCCAAGTTACACTTAAGCAAGAAAATAGCTTATTGAAGGGAATTATAGAGAAAGGAGTGTACAAAAGCCTTGCCGGGAGTAAGCAATTCGAGGAAATTGTGCGCAAGCAAGGAATGCACCGGAGAAATCAAGGTGTTGGTTTTGAATGGAAGTTCAATGCCAATGGAGTTGAGTGGGAAGAAGATCAATACCCCAAGACAAAGTTTGTTCCTCAACAAGAGAAGTATGATACTTCTTTCAAGGGGACACAAGCTCAAGATGATCTTCCACCACAAGACTACAAGCAAAAAGGCAAGGACAAGCTTCAAGAGGAAATTGATGCATTTGAAGAAGCTCCTAAGACCTTAGTCAAGTGGATTCCCAAGACTACTTCAAGTTCCACTTCATCAAGTACGACTACAACTCCAAGGATTCCCATCAAGATGGTGTGGATCCAAAAGAAGAAGAACTAGAGAGTTCTTGAGGGTGACTCCGCCAACATACTTCACTCTTATCATTTTGGCAAGAACAAGTGCAATCAACTTCCACATCTTGCACTAGTTCAAGGAGTCACAAACCCTCTTGTTGGTAAGACAAGGGACAAGGTAACCTAAAAGTTTTCATGGACATCATCTTGTGTGTGCATCACTCTATGTCTATGGATATCCTTGTTTGTTCCTTGTGGGACTAACCCATGTAGGTATTGAAAGTGCAATTCACTCAAATGGATAGCTCCAAGTGATCTACATCAACATTGAGCATCCACATCTTCAACATCTACATGAAGTCATCATCGACAAAACCCGAGGTTAGTTCATCCCTCTAAGGGGGGATATCACATCTAGGGGGAGCTTTACTCTAAGACTTGAGCTAAAGCAACTCTAAAGATGTGAACACAACAATGCTTTATGTAAAAGTGGTAACCCCACTTGAGATTAAATGATGAGTATGACCTATTATCAAGTGTTCTCACTTGACTCCTAAGTCAATATACTCATATATAGATGACCTTGTCATCGCAAATTGCTTGATAGATGCTAGAATTGGTTGTGCATGCCTTGTCACATATTTCATTTGCCATCTTATTGTGTGAGAATGCTGGTTGCATATTTTACTCATTCGAGGACATCCACTTGTTGTTTTGATTGTTTGGTTTTATTTCCTTTTGCCAAGTGGATGGACAAGAATGCCTAAGAACCTCCTCTAGCTATCTATGCTTTTCTCGTCTCAAACACTATTCATGCTACATCACAAATTTGATCAAGTCAGATTCGAACCACTCTGTGTGAGGAGCGCTCGGAGTCCCCGATTCGTCATAGACTTAAACTTCCAAAACCTCTTTATGATTCTTGGTCTGACCGATACCCTACTTTCGGTCCTACTGAGATCATTAAGTTGATCTAGGTTTTCGATCTCGGTGCAACCGATTTGAACCATTCGGTCACACCGAGTTGCAACAACTGTATACAGTTTTGCATCTCAGTGCCACCGAGTTGTTCCACTCGGTCACACCGACAGGGTCGGGCTATATATAGTCACGGGCAAAAATTTGGAAATTTCTCTGAACCCCTTCGCCAGCGCGATAGCCTGCTCTGCCAACTTGGTCTCCGGATCGTCTCCTCGCCGCCAGCCGCCTCCAGTCGCTGGTCTCCGTCGCCGTCAACGGAAATTCAACCCCGCCGTTGCCGCCGTAGCGAGTCTCCGCCGAACTAGGGTATGGACTCGATCTTTGTGCTATTCCCCAATCCGATTCTTAGCACATTGTGATCATCATGATTCTTGCCATGTTTGTTAAACTTCTATCCAGTCAATGAACTCGTCGATTAGGTTTAATTCGAAAATTTTGAGGGTTAGGTTTCTGCCGAAACCATCTCGGACCCACCGAGTTGAAAAACTCGGTCCCACCGATTTGGCTTATGCCATTGCACAAGTGAGACTCGGTCTGACCAAGAATTACTTATCGGTGTGACCGATTTTGGAACTCTGTGAAACCCTAGCAGTCTGGATGCCACCGAACCGTGACTCCGTCTGACCGAGTTCACTAGTTTAGGTGCCAAAACTGCTTCGGTATCACCGAGTTTAGAAATCGGTAGATCCGAGATGCTTTCAGTGGGAAACTAAAACTAAGTTTTTGAATTATTCTTTTGCAAAAATCTCTGCATTTTGTGATGCTTATCCACTCTATCTCATCTATAACCTATTCACAGGGTCAGCAGTCAGAGTTTGCATCATGTCAGACCAAAGTGATAGCCAGAACTTGTCAGAGCAGCAAGTGCAGATGAGTGAGGGCACTAGTCCCTCAAGTTCCTCAGATGATGGCAGCAGGAGCACCCCTAGCAATCTGCCTAAAGCTGCCACAAGACAGAGAAAGAAGAGAACCTCAGACTCAGAAGATGAGGATTATGTGGCAGAAGAGGAAGCAACTTCCAAGAGAGTTGAGCCAGCACAGGGCATAAAACCAGGGATGAAGATCAAAAGGCCAGTAGGCAGGCAGCCTATGTCAAAGGCCAGAGCTTCAACTGAGAAGCCCACTCCCATTGAGCCAGTTGCTGCTGAAGGCAAGAAGAGGAAAGAAAGGGTGAAGAAAACTGTAGCCAGAGTGCTTGGCAAGGCTTCCATCATGGAAGATGAGGAGGAAGAAGAAGAGGTAGCTGCACCAGCACCTAAGGCACCCAAGCTGATGGGTGATGCCATAAGAACAGGGGCAGCTGCTTCCAAGGCCAAGCCAGCTCCAAAGCCAAAGCCAAAGAGGAACACAAGAAGCATCCCAGCTACTGAGAAGAACAAGGCCCCAGTGCCTGAAGCTGCAGAAGAAGAGGAAGAGAATGTTCTTAGAAAGCTCAAGCCCAAGATCCCAGACCACAACGATGCTCATCCTGTGGCTAAGGATATGAAACTCAGGAGAGATTCAGGGCTCCGGAAGTGGAGAGAAGCAGACCCGTATGCTTCAAGGAGAAGGACTGCAGTTGACTACAAGTTTCACACCAAGGAGCAGCAAGACTTTTATGAGACAATGCTGCTAGACAAGAAGCCAATTGTCTGTGATATGAGATGGGTTGATTAGCAATACATCAAGGACAACGAAGAGTACTACCCTGGAGTGCAGGACAATTTCGAGGCATGTGGAGTAGAGGACTTTGTTGGGCAGAAGCTCACAAAGTGGAACGAGGAACTCATCATGCAGTTCTACTCCACAGCCCATTTCTATCCAGATGGCAGGATTGTATGGATGTCAGAGGGTACGAGGTACCAGTCTACAGTTGCTGAATGGGCTCAGCTGATTAATGCCCCAGAAGAGCATGACGATGACTTGGACATTTATGCCAAGAAGAAGATGGACCACAACTGAATGTCAAACATGTACAAGGAGATTCCAAATGAAGCACTTGATACGTTCAAGTTTGGCTCAGTACACTATCTTCTGTCAGGGCTGCCAACCATCAACTGGATTCTTAGGCACACCCTATTGCCCAAGTCTGGAGATCACAAGATGATCAGGGGCCACGCGATTAACTTGCTTCATATCTTTGACGTGCCATAGAAATTCAAAGTCATGAGCCTTATGATTGAAACAATCAAGAGGACAACACCAGACCAGAAGAGGAGCTGTGGATATGCCCCACAGATTCAGGAGCTCATCAACTCTAAGATGGGCATGGGCATATACTTATTGGACAAGGAACACCTGCCCATCCGTCCAGACTTTGAAGATAATCAAGTGGTCATGACTGAGAATGAGCCATCATCTACCCAAGCACAAGCCAAGAAGGAGAAGGCGAGGAAGGAGAAAGCTGCCAAGATGCCTACTCAAGAGGAGGCATCTGAATATTTCCTGAAAACCAAACAAGAGCAGCTTGGTTACTTGATTGCATCCACCCTGTGGATTGAGCAAGGACTAGCCACCCTAACTCAGAACCAGGCAAGCTTAGAGAGGATCATGGAACAAAAGTTCTATGACTTGGATGTCAAAGTGACAGAGATTCAGACTGCAGTGGAGCAGCTCTAGGATGACATGCAGGAGGGGAGAGGCAAGAATACAACTGATGCCTTTGCCAGAGTGCCACGAGGTCCGAGGTCGTCTGCAGTGCCAGTTGCTGACCCCAGAGCCACCACGTCTGCACCAGCTACAGCCTCAGTTCCACCAGCTCCAGCGTCCACTTCAGCCTCGACTCCGACCACGTCTACAGAAGGCTTCGTCCTTGGAGTGCTCCGGACTCCACCACCACCTGAAGATCAAGCCTGAGTGTCGACTTAGCACTATGCATTTTCTAGGAACTTTTTGGTAACTTGTTGCCAAAGGGGGAGAAAATGTATAGATCATAGGCTTCGAGAGAGAGTGTTGCTTTTATTCTCTCTTGTTTTATTTGGTGGTTTTTCGAACTTTGTTTGCTTTTGTGTGAGATACTATGTCATTGCTCGTGAGACATTGATGATCATGTGTTTGATCATAAGCTACACTTAATGTTTGCTTAATATTATCATCTTATCTATCTTATGTGATCATTCACTATTCTTGGTGATGAGTGCATGTATTTCATTCTTATCATTTTAAGCGCCCCACCAAGATGTATGTGACATGGAAGAGTAACCCATGACTCTAACTCTTTGTGCATTTGCAGTCCAAAGCAAATTTTAAATATGCACAAATTTAGGGGGAGCTCTTACTTGTCACATACTTCTCAAAGCGACGATGTATTTCATGCTTATTATCATTTGTCGAAGCTTTGATCTATATGTTGTCATCAATTACCAAAAAGGGGGAGATTGAAAGTGCAACTATCCCTAGGTGGTTTTGGTAATTCATAACAACATATAGCTCATTGAGCTAATGCTATTCCAAGATGACTATTTCAGGAAAGCTCAATGATTGGCATGGCATGGATGTGAAAGTGGAACCCTCAAAATGCTAAGGACAAAGGATTGGCTCAAGCTCAAAAGCTCAAGACTCTTCATTTTATATTTTAGTGATCCAAAATCACATTGAGTCTTTAGGAAAAGCCAATACTATCAAGGAGGGATGAGGTGTTGCTTAATGAGCCTCTTGCTTCATGTGCTTAGTGATATGCTCCAAAACCCTCAACTACTTTCCCATATCCACATATGACCTAAACCCTAAGCCAAACTCGGTCCTACCGATTCTTTCTATCCGGCGCCACCGAGTTTCACTTGTCATAAGCCACTGCCAAACCCTAGCAATTCGGTTCTACCGATAGGGATCTCGGTCTCACCGAGATGGGATTGCAAACTCTCTGTTTCCCTTTCGTAACTTTTCGGTCTCACCGAAAGAGCGAATCGGTCCCACCGAGATTGCAGTGTAAACTCTCCGTTTCCTTTTTGTAACTTTTCGGTCTCACCGAAAGAGCAAATCGGTCCCACCGAGTTTACCTGACCAACTCTCTGGTTAGCTTATTACCAAACTCGGTCTCACCAAGTTTGTGTAATCGGTCTCACCGAGATTACGTTATGCCCAAACCCTAACCATATCGGTCCTACCGAGTTGCATGTCAGTCCCACCGTAAATCTCTAACGGTCACTAGGTTTACCTTTTCGGTCCGACCGAGTTTGTTGATTTGGTCCCACCGAGATTGGAAAACTGTGTGTAACGTTTGGATTTTGTGTGGAGGCTATATATACCCCTCCACCTCCTCTTCATTCGTGGAGAGAGCCATCAGAACGCATACACAATTCCAACTCATATGTTCTGAGAGAGAACCACCTACTCATGTGTTGAGACCAAGATATTCCATTCCTACCATATGAATCTTGATCTCTAGCCTTCCCCAAGTTGCTTTCCACTCAAATCTTCTTTCCACAAAATCCAAATCCTATGAGAGAGAGTTGAGTGTTGGGGAGACTATCATTTGAAGCACAAGAGCAAGGAGTTCATCATCAACACACCATTTGTTACTTCTTGGAGAGTGGTGTCTCCTAGATTGGCTAGGTGTCACTTGGGAGCCTCCGACAAGATTGTGGAGTTGAACCAAGGAGTTTGTAAGGGCAAGGATATCGCCTACTTCGTGAAGATCTACCACTAGTGAGGCAAGTCCTTCGTGGGCGATGGCCATGGTGGGATAGACAAGGTTGCTACTTCGTGGACCCTTTGTGGGTGGAGCCCTCCGTGGACTCGCGCGACCGTTACCCTTCGTGGGTTGAAGTCTCCATCAACGTGGATGTATGATAGCACCACCTATCCGAACCACGGGAAAAACATCCGTGTCTCCAATTGCGTTTGAATTCTCCAAACCCTTCCCTTTACATTCTTGCAAGTTGCATGCTTTACTTTCCGCTGCCAATATACTCTTTGCATGCTTGCTTGAATTGTGTGATGATTGCTTGACTTGTCCTACAATAGCTAAAATCTGCCAAGAACTAAAATTGGGAAAAGGTTAAGTTTTTATTTGGTCAAGTAGTCTAATCACCCCCCCTCTAGACATACTTTCGATCCTACACCACGCCCCTGCCCCGTCCCCTTCGATGAGGTCATGATTTGTTGGAGTCACCGGCCGACTCCCCAAAGCCGCTTCTCTGGAAGTCGTCCCTGGGACTCGGCCATGAGCGGGCAGTCGGCCGCCCTACCGTCGACTCCTCAGGAGGCGGCTCTTCACCCCGGAGTCTTGAGGGGCGCAGCCTGCCCCAATGTCTTGAAAGGTTATGGGACTTGGGTTGGCCTACCCGTGGCCCATTACTCCGACAAGCCATTTTCTCATGAATGACGAGCGGAGTCCTCTCATCTTGAGAATAACCCACCTAGCATGGAAGATATAGAAAGCCCTAGTTGATACATGAGCTATTCGAGCATACAAAACATAATTTCATTTGAAGGTTTAGAGTTTGGCACGTACAAATTTACTTGGGACGTGAGGTAGATACCTCTTATAGGAAGGTATGGTGGACTTATATGGAATAACTTTGGGGTTTATGGATGTGGATGCACAAGAAGTATTCCCGCTTAGTACAAGTGAAGGCTAGAAAAGACTGGGAAGCAACCAACTAGAGAGCGACAACAATCATAAACATGCATTAAAATTAATCAACACTGAATGCAATCATGAGTAGGATATAATTCACCATGAACATAAATATTGTGGAGGCTATGTTGATTTTGTTTCAACTACATGCATGAACATGTGCCAAGTCAAGCCACTTGAATCGTTCAAAGGAGGATACCACCCTATCATACCACATCACAACCATTTTAATAGCATGTTGGCACGCAAGGTAAACCATTATAAACTCCTAGCTAATTAAGCATGGCATGAGCAACTATAATCTCTAATTGTCATTGCAAACATGTTTCATTCATAATAGGCTGAATCAGGAACGATGAACTAATCATATTCACAAAAACAAGATAGGTCGAGTTCATACCAGCTTTTCTCATCTCAGTCAGTCCATCATATATCGTCATTATTGCCTTTCACTTGCACGACCGAACGGTGTGGATAATAATGATAGTGCACATGCATTAGACTAAGCTGGAATCTGCAAGCATTTAATACAGGCGAGAAGACAAGGTAATATGGGCTCTTGGTTAGATCAACAATAATGCATATGGGAGCCACTCAACATTTTCATCATGGTCTTCTCCTCACGACCCCCAAAGAACAAGAAAATAAAAAACTATTTACACGGGAAAGCTCGCAACAAGCAAAAAGAAGAACAAGAAATCTTTTTGGGTTTTTCTTTTAATTACTACTACTACAAGCATGGAAAGTAAACTAGCTAGAAGCTACAACTAATTTTTTGGTTTTTATTAAGGTTTTTCAAACACACAAGAAGAATGCTGGAAAAGAAAATAAACTAGCATGGATAGTATAATGAAAAAGTATGAGCACCGACAACTAGAATGAGCATGTGAACATGAATGTAATGTCGATGAGAAATACGTACTCCCCCAAGCTTAGAATTTTGGCCTAAGTTGGTCTATGGCCACTGCTGGCCTCGCGGATATCCAAAGTTGTAGCTGGGGTCGTATTGAGACGCAGCAGCTACTGCCTGACGAGTTGCAGCTTGGAGGCGAGCTGCCTCCGTCCTCCTCTCATATTCGTTTGCTTCCTCCCTGGTTATAACATATCTCCTTTTTGCCTAAAATTCAAAGAAAGTAGGAGTAGGGAGGGCAATATGGACGGTGCGCCGTCTATCAAAGATTTGTCGGTATTGGAGGAATTGTTCATTCCTCTCAACAAACTGATGGCGAACCATGGTATTATAATCTAGGTAAGCAGGAGGTAACTCTATATCATTTCCATGTATGGGTATATTAAGATAATTATCTACACGAGTTGCATAAATTCCACCAAACAAATCTCCACTTATACTGTTGTGATGCAATCTTCGTGCAACAATGGCCCCCAAGTTATATTGTTTATCACCTAATACCGCACTCTTGAGGACACTAAGATTTGGAACGCACATGTGACAAGACTCATCTTTACTGTTAATGTATCTACTAACGGAGAGAGCAAAATAATGTATGGAAGTGAAATGAATGCTGCCTATGGTAGCTTGTGTGATTTCCCTAGATTCCCCCACAGTAATACTAGCAAGAAAGTCTTTATATTTAGATTTGCGAGGTTCACTAACATTGCCCCACCGCAGGAGTTTACAAGCAATATTAAAATCTGCTAGGTCCATGGTATATGATTTATCATAAAGATACAATAAAACAGTGTGAGAATTGTGCGAGGATGTAAATTTAAACCTTCTCACAAAGGAATCAGTTAGGTAGCGGTACTGCCGGCACTTATCTGACATGAAGTCCTCAAGATCAGCATTACGCATATACGCGTCAAATTCATCCTTGATGCCTGCTTGGACCATAAACTCTTCTGACGACCATTCACAAGGCCGCACTTGGGCCTCCCTCGGTGGTTCATCGTCCGTCTCACGTATCCCAAGCCTCGGTCCTTGCTTCCTTGAGGAACCACATTGGTACATTTTCCTAAACATTTTTGTTCCTCTGAAAAAATTTCTGAAATTTTTAGTGACTCGAAATAAAAGTGAACCAAACTCAACAAGATTGCTAGCAACTACTCCTACAAGTGGCTAGAGGCCATATCATGCATTAAAACTACTTTTGACCACATAAATTTGACATGCAAGCTCAAGAATAGGGTCACCTAAGCAGCAAAAATTTGCAATAAATAAAGCACTAGAACAAAAACTAATTGGACATTTGGAGGAGTCACATACCGAAGAACAATCCTCCAAAGCAGTTTTGTGGATGGAGCTTTGAGGAAGGAGATCGAAAATGGCAGCAAGATGAGCTAGAACTCGGGTTTGAGCTGTGGGATGATTTTTTATGGATGAAGACGAAGTGTGTGGGTGCTGGAATAAGTGGAGGGGGCCCACGTAGGGTCCACGAGGCAGGGGGCGCACCCCAGGGGGGTGGGCGCGCCATGGACCCTCGTGGCCAGGTGGTGTGCCCCTCTGGTGTGTTCTCAGTGCCAATAATTCTTAAATATTCTACAAAAAAACATATTTCATTTTCAGGACATTTGGAGAAGTTTTATTTTCGAGGTATTTTTTATTGCAACAATAATTCAGAAAATAGACAGAAAATACTGTTTTTGCTCTATTTAATCTAAATAACAGAAAGTGAAAGGATGGTACAGAGAGTTGTGCTTTCTAACTTCATCCATCTCATGCTCATCAAAAGGAATCCACTAACAAGGTTGATCAAGTCTTGTTAACAAACTCTTTCTGAATATCATGAAACCGGAGAACTTTCGAATAAGACTAAGTTACCTCAACGGGGATATGCATGTCCCCAACAATAAGAATATCATATTTCTTCCTCACAGTAGGATGAGGGAATTCAAAACCTCCAATAGAATTGATACTGTTGACTTGAGGCTGTTTCCTCGGAAAGTGTACCGTATGCTCATTACCATTAACATGAAAAGTGGCATTGCCTTTGTTGCAATCAAAAACATCCCCTACAATATTGAAAAAGGGTCTACCAAGGATAATCGACATACAATCGTCCTCAGGAATGTCAAGAATAACAAAGTTCGTTAAAATAGGAACATTTGCAACCACAACACGCAAATCCTCACAAATACCGATAGGTATAGCAGTTGATTTATCGGCCATTTGCAAATATATTTCAGTAGGTGTCAACTTATTCAAATCAAGTCTACGATATAAAGAGAGAGGCATAACACTAACACCGGCTCCAAGATCACATAAAGCAGTTTTAACATAGTTTCTTTTAATGGAGCATGGCATAGTTGGTACTCCCGGATCTCCTAATTTCTTTGGTATTCCACCTTTAAAAGTATAATTGCCAAGCATGGTGGAAATTTCAGCTTCCGGTATCTTTCTTTTACTTGTAACAACATCTTTCATATACTTAGCGTAAGGATTCATTTTAAGCATATCAGTCAAACGCATACGCAAAAAGATAGGTCTAATCATTTCAGCAAAGCGCTCAAAATCCTCACCATCCTTTTTCTTGGATGGTTTAGGAGGAAAAGGCATGGGTTTCTGAACCCATGGTTCCCTTTCTTTATCGTGCTTCCTAGCAACGAAGTCTCTCTTATCATAACATTGATTCTTTGATTGTGGGTTATCAAGATCAACGGCAGGTTCAATCTCTACATCATTGTTATTGCTAGGTTGAGCATCAACCTAAACATAATCATTAACATTATCACTAGGTTCATGTTCATTACCAGATTGTGTTTCAGCATCAGAAAAAGGAATATCATTGGGATTCTCAGGTGTGTCAATAACAGGTTCACTAGAAGCATGCAAAGTCTTATCATTTTTCTTTTTCTTCTTTTTAGAAGGACCAGGTGTATCAATATTAGTTCTCTGAGAATCTTGCTCAACTCTCTTAGGGTGGTCCTCAGGATACAGAGGTTCCAGAGTCATTTTACCCCCTCTAGTCACAACTCTAACAACATTATCATTTTTATTATTATTTAATTCATTGAGCAAATCATCTTGTGCTTTAAGCACTTGTTCTAATTGAGTGGTAACCGTAGAAGCATGTTTACTAATAAGTTTAAGTTCACCTTTAACTCTACACATATAATCACTCAAGTGTTCAATCATATAAGCATTACGTTTCAATTGTCTACCAACATAACCATTGAAGTCTTCTTGTTTAACAATAAAATTATCAAACTCATCCAAGCATTGGCTAGCAAACTTAGTAGATGGGATTTCAACCTTATTAAATCTATAGAGAGAATTTACCTTCACTACCCGTGTCAGGTTATCAAGATCATGTATTTCTTCAATAGGTGGTAAATTCTTAACATCTTTAGCTTTAATACCTTTTTATTTCATAGATTTCTTTGCCTCTTGCATATCTTCAGGACTGAGAAATAGAATACCCCTTTTCTTCGGAGTTGGCTTAGGAGTTGGTTCAGGAAGTGTCCAATCATTATCATTACTCAACATATTATTCAATAGCAATTCAGCTTGATCAATAGTTCTTTCCCTGAAAACACAACCAGCATAACTATCCAGGTGGTCTCTGGAAGCATCGGTTAGTCCTTTATAAAAGATATCAAGTATTTCATTTTTCTTGAGAGGATGATCAGGCAAAGCATTAAGTAATCGGAGAAGCCTCCCCCAAGCTTGTGGGAGACTCTCTTCTTTAATTTGCACAAAATTATATATTTCCCTTAAAGCATCTTGTTTCTTATGAGTGGGGAAATATTTAGCAGAGAAGTAATAAATCATATCCTGGGGACTACGCACACAACCAGGATCAAGAGAATTATATCATATTTTAGCATCACCCTTTAATGAGAACGGAAATAACTTAAGGATATAGTAGTAACGAATTTTTTCCTCACGAGTGAATAGGGTGGCTATATCATTCAATTTAGTAAGATGTGCCACAACAGTTTCAGATTCATAGCCATAAAAAGGATCAGAGTCAACCAAGGTAATTATCTCAGGATCGACAGAGAAATCATAATCCTTATCAGAAATACAGATAGGTGAAGTAGCAAAAGCAGGGTCATATTTCATTCTAGCATTCAAAGATTTTTCTTTCAGCTTAGCTAACAGTTTCTTAAGATCATATCTATCTATGCAGGCAAAAAGGTCTCTAGCAGTTTCTTCATCCATAACATAACCCTCATACACATCATGCAATTCATATCTAGGGGGAGAATCTTCATCATCACTTTCATCAATATTATTAGTTTCAATAATTTCATTCTCTCTAACCCTAGCAAGTTGTGCATCAAGAAATTCACCTAATGGCACTGTATTATCAAGCATAGAAGTAGTTTCATCATAAGCATCATGCATAGCAGAAGTGGCATCATCAATAACCTGCGACATATCAGAATCAATAGCAGGTGTAGGTGTCACAAGTTTACTCAAAACCATAGGTGAATCAAGTGCAGAGCTAGATGGCAGTTCCTTACCTCCCCTCGTAGTTGAGGGAAAAATCTTGGTTCTTTCATCTTTCAAGTTTCTCATAGTGATCAACAAATATAAATCCTAGGTGACTCAAAGAATAAAGCTATGTTCCCCGGCAACGGCGCCAGAAAATAGTCTTGATAACCCACAAGTATAGGGGATCGCATCTGTTTTCGAGGGTAGAGTATTCAACCCAAATTTATTGATTCGACACAAGGGGAGCCAAAGAATATTCTCAAGTATTAACAGTTGAGTTGTTAATTCAACCGCACCTGGAAGACTTAATATCTGCAGCAAAGTATTTAGTAGCAAAGTAATATGGAAGCAGCAGTAACGGTGGCAAAACTAATAGTATTGGTTTTGTAGTGATTGTAACAGTGGCAACGGAAAAGTAACTAAGCAAAGATCAGTATGTGATAAGCTCATAGGCAATGGATCAATGATGGATAATTATGTCGGATGCGATTCCTCATGCAATAGTTATAACATAGGGTGACACAGAACTAGCTCCAGTTCATCAATGTAATGTAGGCATGTATTCCGAATATAGTCATACGTGCTTATGGAAAAGAACTTGCATGACATCTTTTGTCCTACCCTCCCGTGGAAGCGGGGTGCTATTGGAAACTAAGGGATATTAAGGCCTCCTTTTAATAGAGTACCGGACCAAAGCATTAACACTTAGTGAATACATGAACTCCTCAAACTACGGTCATCACCGGGAGTGGCCCCGTTTATTGGCACTTCAGGGTTAACGCATCATAACACATAGTAGGTGACTATTAACTTGCAAAATAGGATCAAGAACTCACATATATTCATGAAAACATAATAGGTTCAGATCTGAAATCATGGCACTTGGTCCCTAGTGACAAGCATTAAGCATAGAAAAGTCATAGCAACATCAATCTTAGAACATAATGGATACTAGGGATCAAACCCTAACAAAACTAACTCGATTACATGATAAATCTTATCCAACCCATCACCGTCCAGCAAGCCTACGATGGAATTACTCACGCACGACGGTGAGCATCTTGAAATTGGTGATGGAGGAAGGTTGATGATGACGATGGTGACAGATTCCCCTCTCCGGAGCCCCGAACGAACTCCATATCAGCCCTACTAAGAGAGATCAGGGCTTGGCGGCGGCTCCATATCGTAAAATGTGATGTATCCTTCTCCCTGCTTTTTTTCTCCCCGAACGAGAATATATGGAGTTGGAGTTGACGTCGGTGGAGCCTCAGGGGGCCCACGAGGCAGGGGGAGCGCCCTAGGGGGGGGGGGCGCCCTGCACCCTTGTGGAGAGGGAGTGGCCCCCCAGTGTTGATTCTTTCTCCAGTAATTTTTATTTATTCCAAAACGTGTCTCCGTCAATTTCCAGGTCATTCTGAGAACTTCTATTTCTGCACAAAAATAACACCATGGCAATTCTGCTGAAAACAACGCCAGTCCGGGTTAGTTCCATTCAAATCATGCAAGTTAGAGTCCAAAACAAGGTAAAAAGTGTTTGGAAAAGTAGATACGATGGAGACGTATCAAGGACGAGCTAGTAGGTCCGAAGAATATAATAGTCAGTGTACAAAGCATTCCACTCGTGCGAGACATAACACAAATCCTAGATCTGAAATATTTTGGATGCGAGGAACAACTGCAAACCACGTCCGCGCTAGTATAGGTAAAACCCTAGATCAAAGATATGTAGTAAAATCAGAGAAAATTAACCGCAGACGAACTTGAATCGTGACGGACGAAGGTCCAAGTTCAAATTGCACGTACCCTAGCTCACTGGCGTGCAGCAGCTATAGCGGCGCGGGGAAGAAGATGTCCTGCGACGACGAGGAAATACTCCGGTGACCACTTTCCGGTAGTTCAGCGGTGAAGGGGTCGTCGGTGTCGAGCTCAAGGTGGAGCACTGCGGCGAGGGTTTTGGAGGAGATGGCCACGGGGAGAAAGAGAAGTGAACGAGGAAGAGGGGGTAGTGCGGTTTTTATATGTGAATGGAAATAACCGCATGCTGTGAATCCGATCGAACGGCCTCAATTCAGAGACTATTGCAATTCAACGAATAGGATTTGATGGCAGTTGATGGATTGCACATGGAAACCGTCATAAAAGATCATGGTCCTGACTTGGGCGGGAAACCCCAAATTTTGGACAGCTTTCGCCAAAACAGATTAATGTTCGGACCAAATCTTAATCGTGGCCAAGGACACCAGATAAAGTTTCGTTCCAGATAAAATTTGAGCATCAACATAGACTAGAAGAGATGAAACAGAGGGAAAACAGGGTTCTCGACATTTCACTCAGACAACGAAACACAAAAACTCGAGCAAATGGCTATGAGACAAATGCATTTGGACAAACACGAAACCTTTCGCTCGAAAAGAAATTCAATGAAAGTTAATCGTGGTGGCGTGACCCACCGTATAAGAACTATATGACCCCGAGCTTCGCACAATTATTGTGGCACCCAGTTAGTCTAGTTCTTCGTTAATGTATTGACACTCAGAAATAAAATTTCACTTTGTCGATATTTTCAGACTCTTTGAGCATTATGCACCCATTCCTTCTAAGATGTGGAAGTGTTAGCACAGGTGCCGAGGCCAACTTACTGCACATTCGCGAAGTCCAGGATATTTAGCACACTCCATAACACATAAAATCTTTTCTCACCGAGAGGCTTGGTGAAAATATCAGTGAGATTGTCTTTGGTTGACGTGACTGATAACAATATCCTCTCGAGCAACATGATCGTGAACGAAATGGTGTCTGATGGCAATATGCTTCATGCAAGAATGCTGCATAGGATTATGTGCAATTTTGATATCACTCTCATTGTCACAATATAGAGGAATATTCTTGACCTTGATGCCATAATCCTTCAGAGTCTGCTTCATCCACCATAACTGAGTGCAACAAGCGCCATCAGCAATATATTCAACCTCAGCCGTGGAAAGAGATACACAATTCTACTTCCTTGATGACCAATAGACCAATGATCTATCGAGCAAATGACATGTCCCTGAAGTAGATTTCCTGCCAACCAAGTCACCAGCCCAATTTGAGTCTGAATATCCAATGAGATCAAACTGTGCTCCCTTAGGATACCATAAACCTAAGATGGGGTTGTGAGCCAAATATCTCAGAATGCGCTTGAACGCTTGGTGATGCAATTCTTTCAGTGCAGCTTGATAGCGGGCACACATGCAAACACTCAACACAATGTAAGGTCTGGATGCACAGAGATAAAGAAGAGAACCAATCATCAAACGATAAGCTTTCTGATCATAATCCTTACCATACACATCTGCATCCAGCGTACCATTCGTGGGCATAGGAGTTTTATAGCCCTTCATTTTGGAATCTTGCATTTTGAATTTCTTTAGGCATTCTTTTAGATATTTCTCCTGAGATATGAAAAATTCCATTTGCCTGTTGACGAATTTCTAGTCCGAGAAAGAACTTGAGTTCACCCATCATAGACATTTAATATTTATCGCACATCATTTTCCCGAACTCTAAGCTGCAAGCATTGTTAGTACAACCGAAGATAATATCATCCACATAGATTTGACATACAAATAGATCATTATCAACAACACGAGTGAAAAGTGTGAGATCAGTGGATCCTGGCTTGAGTCCTTTGTCGAGCAAAAACTTCTTCAAAGTGTCATACCAAGCTCAAGGGGCTTGCTTCAGCCCATATAAAGCTTTCTTCAACCTGAAAACTTTGTTAGGAAACTCAGGATGTTCAAATCTAGGTGGCTTCCTAACATAGACTTCCTCATAAATTTTACCATTGTGGAAAGCACTTTTCACATCCATTTGAAAAAGCAGGATATCATTGTAATTTGCATAAGCGAGAAGAATACGAATTGTCTCAAGACGTGCAACAGGAGCATATGTTTCACCTAGATCAATACCTTCTACCTGTGTGTACCCTTGAGCAACAAGATGTGCTTTGTTTCTCACCACAATGTTATTCTCATCTTGCTTATTGCGGAAGATCCATTTTGTGCCGATGATATTATGCTTCTTAGGATTCGGTTTGTCTACCAATTCCCACATGTCATTTAGTTCGAATTGCACCAACTCCTCTTGCATGGCATTCATCCAATCTGGATTATCCATGGCTTGTTCATACTTGGTGGGTTCTGCCAATGAAACAAAGGAGAAACTGCCACAGTAGTTAGCCAAACGAGTACATGAACGAGTTCTGGGTCGATAACCTGGATTCTCAAGTTCATCGAGAATTAGTGAAGGATCAACTCGATTGGCCGCTCGAGGATGAGCATTTTCTTCATGATGATCATTATCATTTTCATCACCATCAGCATTTGTATCATCATTCCCTTCAGGATTGCCAGTTTGATCAGCATTTGGACTTTGATTGCCATTTGCATTCGGAGTGGCATTTGCTTCAGCAGTGGCTTGACGAGTTCTGCTTCAAGTCATAGGGGCATAATCATCAGAGGATTTAGGAGCATTTCCTTCGACTGGCTTGACGCTCCCAATGGCCATTTTCCGAATAGCATCTGAAATCGGTGTTTCATCTGTCACATTTGGTAGGTGCTCCTTTTGGGAGCCGTTAGATTCATCAAACCGCACATTTACCATTTCCATAACTTTCCCATGGCGAGAGTTATAGACACGATAAGTATGTGAGTTCGAGCCATAACCAAGAAGAAAACCTTCACGTGCCTTAGGTGCAAACTTGGAAGAATGATTCATATCAAGAATGTAGCAAGGTGCACAAAAAACACGTAGATAAGAAACATTCAGTTTCTTGCCAGTGATAAGTTCATATGAAGTTTTCTTAAGGAACTTGTGAAGATAAACAGGATTGACAACATGACAAGTAGTATTAATAGCATCAGCCTAGAAGCGAATGGGAGTTTTGTGCCCACTGAGCATTGTTCTCGCCATTTCAATGAGAGTCCCGTTCTTTCGTTCAACAAATCCATTCTATTGGGGAGTGTATGCTGTAGACAAATCATGAGTAATGCCATTATCATCGAGAAATTCATCGATACGAGTATTTTTGAACTCGGTTCCATTGTCACTTCTGACATTCTTAATTCACACATCATACTCATTCTGGGCCTTCTTGGCAAAGCTTTTGAAGATATCTTGGGTGTAGGTTTTTTCTTCGAGAAATAACACCCAAGTGTATCGAGAGAAATCATCAACAATAACCAGACCATAATGACTACCACCAAAATTTGCATAATTTTGAGGACCAAATAAATCCATATGAAGAATTTCAAGAGGTCTTGTCGTGGTCATAAAAGTCTTTGATGAGTGATGCTTCTTAGCAAATTTACCAACCTCACATGCAGCACAAAGACGATCCTTGTCAAATTTTACACCAGGAATGCCATGAAGATGATTTTTCTTCACCAGGGTCTACAAATTCCTCATACCTGCATGACCAAGTCTCCAGCGCCACAGCCAACCTTCGGTTGCTTTTGCAAGCAAACAAGTTTGGACCGAGGGACCCTTAGAGAAATCCACAATATAAAGATCTCCTTTTCTAATTGTAAGTGCATCTAGTGCCACCCCTAGTTGGTTTTGGAGTATTGATGACAAACCTAGTTGAGGGACTAATGTGTTTGTGAGAATTGCAGGATAACACAGGTAGAAGTCCCTCATTGATTCAGTTTTCCTACCAGAGATGACCCCTAAAAATGTATGAAGACATTGAAGTCAAAGGTGGTATATGAAGATATTCACATTGAAGACTATGACAAGAGAAGACACCGCATGAAGCCTATGGAGCTCGAAGGCTTAGATCTTTTGTAGTTCTTTTTCTTCTGTGTTGAGTCATAGGAACCATCGTACTGTTAAGTGGGGACCAAGAAAACCAGTCAGAATGACTGAAGTGATGCTTAAACATAACCTATGTCTTCGAGTGAAGACTTTGAGAGCGAATCTTGTCGAGAGTCGGACAAGTCAGCTTTGCTTGTAGCCCAAGTAAAGTTGCCGTGTGAGTTTGAAATTTGACCGTTGGAACACGTGTCAATTCCTTAGTGACCCAGGGTCATTTCAGACAAATCAGGTTGGGTTGCCTAGTGGCTATAAATAGCCCACCCCCTACAACCATAAATGGTTGGCTGCTCAGATTCAGAGTATGGCTTTTGTCGTTTGAGATCAACCCACCTCGAAGCCTTTGAGAGAGAATTCCTTGCGAGGATAAAGCCCTAACCACCCAGAGCCAAAGAGAATTAGGCATCACTTAAGTCTTCTTGTCTGTGTGATCTGAAGACATATTACACTTGAGGACTGTGAGTCCTCCAGCCGGTTAGGCGTCGCCTTCTGAGCATCCAAGAGACATTGTGGATTGCCGGTGAACGAAGTTTGTGAACGTTTGGGAGTCTACCTTGAAGACTTACCAGAGTGATTGGGCGAGGTCTGTGTGACCTTAGCTCAAGGGGAATACGGTGAGGACTGGGTGTCCTGAGCTGCGTGTTCAGGATTGGGTGTCCGGGACTGTGTGTCCTCAGGTTTAAATACCTAGCCGCCCTAACCAGATGTACAGTTGTCACAGCAACTGGAACTAGTCCAACAAATCATTGTCTTCAATGTGTCACTGGTTTCATCGTTCCCTTCCCTTTACTTACTGTTGGTCCTTGTGAAGTCATTGTATGATTGCACTATCTTTTATCTTCACTGAGTGACTGCGTTTTCTGTTTGGCTTCATAATATCTTCCTACCTGATCCTTACTACATTACTGCTATTAGTGATTGTGCTTTCACTCCATTGAATACTTGACTATGGCTTGCCTAGTGTAGTCTACCTTCCGCTACAGGGTAATAGGTTTATTTCTATCGTTTGTCCTCATAACTTCCATGTTTTGAAGACTTTCATAAAAATCGCCTATTCACCCCCCTCTAGTCGATATAACGCACTTTCAATTGGTATCAAAGCAAGGTGCTCCCTTGTTCTATGTGCTTCGGTTTAACCACCTGGAGTTTTAGCTATGTCGACTGCAGGGATAATTAAAGTCTCCGCTGTGTGCCCCGTCTTTGATGGAACTGAATATCCCTACTGGAAGAATAAGATGCGCATGCATCTTGAAGCCATTGACGTTGACCTGTGGTATGTCGTCAAGAACGGCGTTCCCAAGGCTGGAGAAGGTGTCACTTCTGCTGATGTCAAGAAGTTCGTTCAACTGGACTCTACTGCCAAGAATATCATCTGTGGTCATCTGACCAAAGGACAGTATGACTGTGTGAGTGCTTTGGAAACATCTAAGCTGGTCTGGAACTGGCTCTCCAAGGTCAATGAAGGCGTCTCAACCCAGAGAGATCAGAGAATCAGTGTCCTTCTGTAACACCCCGGATGTAACTTTCCCAATTAGTACTCCAACTCTTGCCGTTTCCGGCGTTAAGTTATATTTATTTCCTCGGGTTCGGGTTTTTGTCTCCGGGTGTTGTTGTCGTTGTCATGCATCTCATATCATGTCATCATGTGCATTGCATTTGCATACGTGTTCATCTCATGCATTCGAGCATTTTCCCTGTTGTCCGTTTTGCATTCCGGCGCTTCGTTCTCCTCCGGTGGTCATTTCTAGCTTTCTTTCATGTGTGGGGATTAAACATTTCCGGATTGGACCGAGACTTTCCAAGCGGCCTTGGTTTACTACCGGTAGACCGCCTGTCAAGTTTCGTACCTTTTGGACTTCGTTTGATACTCCAACGGTTAACCGAGGGACCGATAAGGCCTCGTGAGTGTTGCAGCCCAACACCCCTCCAATTTGGCCCAAAACCCACCTAACTCTGCTCCATCACCTAGAGCGTTCGATCACGATCGCGTGGCCGAAAATCGCACCTCATTTGGACTCTCCTAGCTCCCTCTATGCCTATTTAAACACCCCCCGATTTTCGGATCTCCTCCTACCTCCGAAACCCTAGAAATCGCCCATCCGCCGTCGGACGTGTCCGTACCCGTCGGACACGCCCGCGCCGCCGCGCCCAACCACCCAGGAGCCGCCACGTGGGCCTCCCGCCGCCGCTCACCGCGCGGGCCCGCTCGGCCCGTGGCCGGCCCCCGCGGCCCGAGCCGCCGTCAGCCGCCGCCGCCGCAACGCGCCCGGCCCCGCCGTCTCGTTCGCCCGCGCCGCCCCTCTCCTCTCCCGCCGGCCGCCGCCCGCCGGATTCCCGCCGGCGCCGACCTCCGCTGCCGCCCGGCCGGCCTCGCCCCCACGCCGCCGCCCGAGCTCCGGTGGCCGCCGCCCCTCCTCACCGCCTCGCCCTCGCCGTTTCCTTGCCGGCCCCGGCCACCGCCGGCTCGCCAGAGCAGTGCGCGCCGCCGTCCTCGGTTCGCGTGCCTCGAGTCAAACCCTAGATCTGGGAGGTTGAATTTTCTCCAAGTCCCAGAAATTTCAGTCCATATGCACATGTTCGTAGCTCCGTAACTTTGCATCCTTAGCTCCGATTCATTTATATAGCATATCAAAATGTTCATCTCAGAGAGTACATCATTTCATTCCATTGCATCATTTTCATTTGAGCTCATCTTGATGCCCGAAATGCTGTTAGAAGAGGGCTACTTGAGATAATTGTCAGATCTGCTACTCCGTTTAGCACTTTTGTCATTTTTGCCATGATTAATGTGTGCATGATATGCCCTAATGCTCTACATGTGTTTTGTTAAGGGTTTTTTCACCTCTCCAGAGGTGCAACCCATGTATTTTTAGGATGTGTGTGGTGACTTGTGCAAGCTTGCAAAGTGGTGCACTTGCTAATTCTGTTTTCCGGGACTTAGTGATTTCACCAAGTCCTGGAGCTGTTTATCTCATGATGTCATATGTTCATGTTGTTACCTAGTGATCCGTGCCTCTTTTGAGGATGATCAGTAAGGGAGTTTTGTTAATATTGTAGTGTTATATCCATCCATGTCTTTGTTTGCAATTATGGAGCACCCTAGCTTGAGTCAATCGAGCTCTACTTTTGCTACTTTGTGAATCTGGGCAGATTGTCAACTTGTTTGCAATTTTGCCGGTGATGTTGTAGTTGATCCGTGCATGCTATGCCATTGTTCTTGCCATATATAGCTTGAATTTTGTGTCTTATTGATGGGTGTATGCTTGTATTTCCATGACTTGCACCGTAGTGAGTGCATCAAGCTCGTAAACATGCCTACTTGAGTTATATTTCAGCATGTGTCAGTTTTCACTAAGTATGAAAACTGATTATGTTTTTGCTATGTTCACATGCTTGCAATTGTATTTTCTGATCCCTTTTGGCTCAAGGTCACTAAGGGACTTTTGTTAAGCTCTTTGAGTAGCTACATGCCATGCTTTACTTTGCCATGTTCAGATCCTGTAGTATGTAGTTTTGTTGCTCCGAAGAGGGCTACCTGATCTGAAATTCCAGACAAGTGTTAATTTCACTAAGTCTGAGATCTGTTTGCCATATGCATTTTTGCCATGCTTGTTTGAACCTGTTAATGGATGATTTGGCCGTAGCTCAGTGCTAGACTTTTGTTAAGCATCTTGTATGCATCCCTTCCATGTATTTTGTTGTCATGTTTGGGTGCTGTAGCATGTTCATCTCATTGCATTTAGATGCCTACTTGCTGTAAATCGCAGACCGGTGTCATTTTTGAATCGCTTGCCATTTCCAAACCGTAACTCTGATTCCGGCGTTCTTTATATCGTTTTCAAGCGATTTCATCTCATATTTCCAGTGGCACACTTGGTTTCCCAAGTTGAGGCCAGGTTCATGCATTTCCTGTCATATCTTGCATTTTGCATCCCGCATCGCATCCCGCATAGCATATCATCTTTGCATTGTGTTGTTTGAGTTTGCACGTGGTTGATTGTATCCTTGTTGCTTGTCTTGTTTGGGTAGAGCCGGGAGACGAGTTTGCTAACGAGGAGCCCGTTGAGTTTGCTTTTGAGGATCCAGTCAACTCTGACTACTGTGCAGGCAAGATGATCATACCCTCGAAATCACTACTATCTTTGCTATGCTAGTTTGCTCGCTCTTTTGCTATGCCAATGCTACGATGCCTACCATTTGCTTGCAAGCCTCCCAAATTTCCATGTCAAACCTCTAACCCACCATTGTCCTGGCAAACCGTTGATTGGCTATGTTACCGCTTTGCTCAGCCCCTCTTATAGCGTTGCTAGTTGTAGGTGACGATTGGAGGCCGTTCCTTGTTGGAACATCATTTATTTACTTGTTGGGATATCATTATATTATCTTTTTATCTTAATGCATCTATATACTTGGTAAAGGGTGGAAGGCTCGGCCTCTCGCCTAGTGTTTTGTTCCACTCTTGCCGCCCTAGTTTCCGTCATATCGGTGTTATGTTCCCGGATTTTGCGTTCCTTATGCGGTTGGGTTATAATGGGAACCCCTTGATATTTCACCTTGATTAAAGCTTTTCCAGCAATGCCCAACATTGGTCTTACCATTTGCCACCTAGCCTCTTTTTCCCTTGGGTTTTCGGAGCCCGAGGGTCATCTTATTTTAAACCCCCCCGGGCCAGTGCTCCTCTGAGTGTTGGTCCAAATAGAGCCACTTGCAGCGCCACCTCGAGGCAACTTGAGGGTTGGTTTTAGTTGTACGTAGTGTTCATCTGAGTGTGCCCTGAGAAAGAGATATGTGCATCTCCTATCGGGATTTGTCGGCACATTCGGGCGGTGTTGCTGGATTTGTTTTAACCTGTCGAAGTGTCTTGAGTAACCGAGATACCGAGTCTGATCGGAATGTCTTGGGAAGAGGTCTATTCCTTCGTTGACCGTGAGAGCTTGTCATGGGCTAAGTTGGGACTCCCCTGCAGGGATTTGAACTTTCGAAAGCCGTGCCCGCGGTTATGGGCAGATGGGAATTTGTTAATGTCCGGTTGTAGATAAATTGAACCTTAATTTAATTAAAATGAATCAACCGAGTGTGTTACCGTGATGGCCTCTTCTCGGCGGAGTCCGGGAAGTGGACACGGTGTTGGAGTAATGTTTGCGCAGGTTATTCTCTAGTTTCTCGATCGCGCTTGCTTCCTCTTCTCGCTCTCTTCTGCGTATAAGTTAGCCACCATATTTTGCTAGTCGCTTGCTGCAGCTCCACTCATATTTACTTTGCCTTACCTATAAGCTTAAATAGTCTTGACCGCGAGGGTGCGAGATTGCTGAGTCCCTGTGGCTCACAGATTACTATTACACCAGAGGCAGGGCCTGATGATTCCACTCCAGGAGACGCGTATGAGCTCAAGTGGGAGTTCGACGAAGACTCTCAACGTTACTATGTTTCCTTTCCCGATGATCAGTAGTGGTGCCCAGTTGGGGGTGATTGGGACCGTTCTCGCTTGTTGGGTTCTCTTTTATTTTGGCGCCGTAGTCGGGCCATGAGTGTTTGGATGATGTAATGTTATTTATGTACTTGATTGACGTGGCGAGTGTAAGCCAACTATGTTATCTCCCCTTTATTATTATTTATATTACATGGATGTTGTGAAGATTGCCTAACTTGCGACATATGCCTTCAATGCAATTATGTCTCTAAGTCGTGCCTCGACACGTGGGAGCTATAGTCGCATCGAGGGTGTTACAACTTGGTAATCAGAGCCTTCCCCGACCTTAGGAGCCCCATTGCTTGATCGTTTTAGCGGCCGAGTTGTGTCTAGAAAAATGTTTTGAGTCTTTAGGAATTATATATCGGAGAGCTTAGGAATTCTTTTTACTTCCCAGTCTCCTCATCGCTCTGGTAAGGCATCCTGACATAGAGTTTTGACTCTTCTCTTCTCAAATTTCACTAAATTTTTTTTTAGGATCACGCGGGTATCTTGGAATCATTCCGATGGTTTTTGATGAGAACATTGTCTTGGTGCCTCCTGTCAGGGGTTTAGTGGAAGTGTCCCGGGGAGTTGAGCTCTGAGGTGTTGTCATCATAATTCTATCGTTGCAGTTCTGGAATACCTGAGTCTAGTACGCCGACATCGAAAATCTCTTTTATGCAGTTCGTTGGTGAGATAACCTCGACACCACCCAGTACTGGGGCGGGAGTTCGGGAGTATCACCATAACTTGTATAACGGATGCTTTTCGAAGGTTGAGGTAGATGGTTTCCGAAGTTTTCTTGGTTATGTGTTGAAGGATGGATACAACTGGATGTAGGATTTGCTAGTTTGGGTGAGATATTATGCTTCCCCTGTATCCCCAACACCTGATTGCATAACCGGAAAGGTTCGGGAGTTTCATAGGTGGGAATTCTAGTAGCTCTAGTTCTTCTTCCACGGATATTGGTTTGAGATTGGGATTTCTTACCGATTATTCGTTCTTGATCCGTACCTTGTTGATTTATTTCTCTACCTTAATTCTACGTGGCTTCTCAATTTATGGATATGTGACCATTTCAAGAGGAATGCATTCGTTCATTTTGTTCGGATGTGAAGACTATATGTTGCAATTTTCATTCCGTTGGATTCAGCTTCAATATTTCTCTATCATTGTGCTAATGGTGGTCAACCTCTTCAGGATGGCTCCTCCAACGCGCACGACTCCGAATCCTGATCCGCCACCACCTCCACCTCCTCCGGAGGCATGGCAAGCTGTGATGGCCGCAACCAATGCAAACACACAGTTGATCATGCAAATTCTTCAAGAGCGCAATCAAGGCAACCAAGGGAATCAAGGCAGCAATCAGAGTCACTTTGCTTCACTCAACCACTTTCAGCAATTGTGTTGAGGCAATCGATGCTGAAGATTGGCTTGTGGATCTGTGTAAGCATTTCGAGTGCAGTAACGTCAGGCCTGAGGACTTTGTTAAGTTCGCTTCCTTCCAACTCAAAGATCAAGCTGCAGAATGGTTCCAGCAGTACAAGGATTCTAGAGGTGGACGTGTTATCACTTGGGATGATTTCCGTCGAGATTTCCAAGCTCATCATATCCCCCAGAGCATGGTCGAAAGCAAGCGTGAGGAATTCCGCAATCTGAAGCAAGGCTCTTTGTCTGTCTATGACTACAACACCTTCGCAACCTCTTCAACCGCTTCAAGCGAAATGACAATGAGAATGTCCAGCTCACATTTGACCGACTCACTGACATCACAAATGAGCTTCAAGCCCTCGGCGCTACTAAGATCACCAAGCATGAAGTCGTCAAGACACTACTGAGATCACTTGATAGTTCGTTTGACACCCTAGCCCTGATGATTCAAGAACGTCCTGATTTCAAGACACTCGATCCGTCTGACATACTTGAGAGGCTCAACACACATGAGTTTCAGCTTTCTGAGAAAAGAGATATCTACGGTCCAAACTATGGGCGAACTCGTGCCTTGAAGGCAAAAGATTTCTCCTCATCTGAAGAAGAATCTAACAGCAGTTCGGATGATCCTGAAGACATTGGAAGGGAACTTGCTATGCTTGTGAAGAAGTTCCAAAAATTCACCAAGAAGAAAGGTTTCAAAAAGTCTTCCCGATCAAGCTCAAGGAATGATGAAGCTTCTGCTCATGACTACAAGAAGAAAACATGTCACAAGTGCAAGAAACCTGGCCACTTCATCTCTAAGTGTCCGCAGTGGGACAATGAGAACAAAAAGAAGAAGAAGAGCAAGGAATATGACTCTGACGACAAGAAGAAGAATAAATACTCAAAGTCTTCTTCCAAGTCTTCCTCAAAGTCTCCATCACACAAGAAGAGCTCATCTGGCAAGGCACGTGCGTTTGTTGGCAAGGAAATGGATTCAGAGGAGGAGTCTGCTTCTGAGGAGGCGGAGGTGGAGTCTGAGGAGGAGTCCGATTCAGGCGTCGCAAGTCTGGCTACAGCATACGTTGCCAAGTCCATCTTCAACACTGAAGACAATGACTTCATCACCGACACCGATGCAAATGACAAGGACTACTCCGCTCCTACCTACTGCTTCATGGCACGCGGTGCCAAGGTAAACACACGCACTACTCACTATCAAACATCTAGTGACGATGACTCTGATTGTGGTTCAAAACCCAGCTACAAAACACTTGCTAAAATTGCAACTGAACAACAGAAAGCTATGGAACATATTCAAAAACTGTTAGACAGAAGTGATGATCTGTTAGGTGCTGAAATGACTCGATCTGAGTCCTTAATTGAAGACATAAAAAATCTTCACGTTAAGTATGAGGAACTTGAAAGTCGTCATGAAATGCTCTCAACAACTCATGAAAAGCTTTCCTATGATTATCTTCAAAGGAAGCAAGATCTTGAGAAATTGAGAGCGGCTCATGAAGATCTTCAAAAGGAAAACAAGTCACTTCGCGCCGAACAGATCAGCTCCGCTCAGGAAGGATTTGAACCACCATGTCTTAAATGCATTGAGCGTGATAATGCTACTACTGTTGCTGAATGTTCTACTGTTGCTACTGTTGCAATATCTTCAACTTCTGATGTGGGAACTAACCCCTCTGCTGAGGATTCCACTACTATTGCTGATGAGAATGCTAGGTTGAAGACATTGCTTGAAACAGGGATGTACAAAAGTCTTAAAGGGCATCAGACACTATGTGATGTCCTCAAAAAGCAGATCTTGAACCGAAACCCGAGGAAAGAGGGTGTTGGGTTCGTAAGGAAAATGGATGCTGATGGCTCTTACTGGAAACCTGAGCAGTACCCCAAAACCACATGGGTTGCCGCAAAGGAACTTCAGCTGATCCATCCAATCTATCTGGCTTCACTTGTGCTAACCCCATTGTCATCGATGAATCCTTTGATGCAAACTATAAACTGTTTAAGAATCAGAATGGTGAAGTGTTTGCCAGGTACATTGGTACTAACTGCAGGAATGGACCGCCTATGAAGAAGATCTGGGTGCCCAAAAGGTGTTTGGAAAATCTTCCTATGAATGTCATCATGACACCACATATGAAGAAGACAAACCCCAGACCACAGGCTTCATATGGCCCAAAGGCTTCATACAGACAGAGGACTCACCTGAGTCGCACTAACGCAAATGTTTTGCAGGTAAACCATACTCAGGCCTATGAATATGAGAGCGGTTCATCAAACCGCCATGTTCATAAGACCAAGAACTATTCTTCTTATTCTTATGAGTACTATTGTCCGCCTGCAAGACTGTTTGCTAGGGCTCCAAAGCCAAAGTTCTCAGATGCTGCACTTAGACTTATTGCTTTTAAGCCACCCTTGAAGATGTGGGTGGCTAAGAAAGCTTAACTCTCTTTTGCAGGGAAAGGTCTGCAGCACAAAATCGTCTGACGCTATTGCTGGGGACCTTAAACATCTTGTAGGGCGCAAGATCAAATGCCCGAATGGTCTTACTATGTACTTCGTTCTGGAATTGCTTGCTACTCTCCCTATTAGTCCTAATCTGGATCTAAGCTTTCATAACCCACTGGTTCGTCAAATGTTTTTGCTTCACAATTCTCTTCGTGAAGCCTATCCCCCTAACTGCACTGTAGGGTATGACACCAGCGTCTTCAGAATGGATTATTGATAGTGGGTGTACAAATCACATGACTAGCAAAAGAAGCCTTCTTATGGACTCAACCTTACGTCCATCCGACAAGAGCCACATCACATTTGCTGACACTGGTAAAAGTAAGGTATTGGGTCTAGGTAGAGTTGCAATCTCAAGGGATCAACACATGGATAAAGTCATGCTTGTTGAATCCCTTGGCTTCAACTTAATGTCTGTCTCAATGCTTTGCGATTTAAACATGATCGTAATATTTGGAAAATATCGTTGCCTTGTTCTAATGGAATCTGACAAGTCTCTAGTATTTGAAGGGTATCGAAAAGATGATTTGTACGTGGTAGATTTCTCAGCAGGACCACAACTTGCCGTATGTCTTCTAGCAAAAGCTTCAGAATGCTGGCTCTGGCATCGGAGGCTTGGGCATGCTGGCATGAGGAACCTCCACACCCTTGCAAAGAAGAAGCATGTCATAGGCATCGAGGGCGTCAAGTTCAAGAAAGATCATTTATGCGGTGCCTGTGAAGCAGGAAAGATGACGAGGGCCAAACATCCCTCGAAGACAATCATGACTACTACTCGACCCTTCGAACTGCTTCACATGGATCTTTTTGGTCCCACTCATTACTCAACTCTTACTACTGCTGCTTGTCTCTATGGCTTTGTCATTGTTGATGATTATTCTAGATATACTTGGGTGCACATAATCCTTTACAAGACTGAAGTGCAGGATGTCTTCAGACGCTTCGCCAATCGAGCAATGAACAACTATGGCGCCAAGATGAAGCACATTAGAAGTGACAATGGCACTAAATTCAAGAACACTGGCCTTGATACATATCTTGATACCTTGGGCATCACACATGAATTCTCAGCCCCGTACACGCCATAGCAGAATGGCGTCGTCGAACGCAAGAACAGAACACTCATTGAGATGGCCAGAACGATGCTAGATGAATACAAGACTCCAAGAAAATTCTGGCCTGAAGCCATTGATACTGCATGCCATACAATCAATCGTGTTTATATTCACAAGCTTCTGAACAAGACATCTTATGAGCTCCTTACTGACAAGAAGCCAAATGTTAGTTACTTCAGAGTATTTGGCGCCAGGTGCTGGATCAAGGACCCACATCACACTTCAAAGTTTGCACCAAAAGCACATGAGGGTTTTATGCTTGGATATGGAAAGGATTCGCACTCCTACAGATTCTTCAATCTCTTTCATTATAAAGTGGTTGAAACAGTGGATGTGCGGTTCGATGAGACCAACGGTTCACAAAGAGAGCACCTGCCAAATTCTAGATGAAGTTCCATCCAGTGAATCAATCAAGCTAATGGAAACTGGAGAAATTATACCTTCTGAAGCTCATCCTGAAGAAGAACTTATCATCTCCGCACCTGATCAGCCTGAAGACAATACTCAGCCTGAAGACATTCCTCCAAACAACGAAAATGATCAGCAAGAGCAAAATCTTCGCCTTGTGCATCCTCGTGTTGCCAATGAAGTGAAGATTGAAAGAATAATTGATAGCATCAATGCACCCAGTCCACTCACTCGTTCGAGGGCATCTCAGCTAGCAAATTTCTGTAGGCACTTCACATTCGTCTCAATAACATAACCCAAGAAAGTTGAAGAAGCCTTCATGGAACTTGAATGGATTCAAGCTATGCAAGAAGAGCTTCAACAGTTTGAGCTGAATAATGTATGGGAACTGGTTAAGCGTCCCGATCCTCGGAAGCACAACATAATAGGCACAAAATGGACATACCGCAACAAACAAGATGAGCATGGTCAAGTTGTCAGAAACAAAGCTCGTCTCGTTGCTCAAGGATATACTCAAGTGGAAGGCGTTGACTTCGATGAAACATTTGCTCCTATGGCTAGACTTGAAGCCATACGCATACTGCTGGCCTATGCAAATCATCACAACATACTTCTTTATCAAATGGATGTGAAGAGCGCCTTTATTAATGGCAAGATTGAAGAAGAAGTGTATGTTGCACAACCACCTGGCTTTGAAGATCCAAAACATCCTGACATGGTATACAAGCTCAACAAGGCACTGTATGGCCTCAAACAAGCCCCTCGGGCCTGGTATGACACACTCAAATACTTCTTGAAGAGCAAAGGCTTCATACCTGGTTCCCTCGACCCCACTCTCTTCACGAAGACATATGATGGTGAACTGTTTGTGTGCCAAATATATGTGGATGACATTATCTTCGGCTGCACCAATCAGAAGTACAGTGAAGAGTTTGGATATATGATGCAAGAGCAATATCAAATGTCTATGATGGGAGAGCTGAAGTTCTTTCTCGGTCTTCAAATACGACAGCAACGCAACGGCATCTTCATATCTCAAGAGAAGTATCTCAAAGATTGCTTGAAGAAGTTCGGTATGCAAGACTGCAAAGGCTTCATGACGCCAATGCCAGCCAAGCATCATCTGGGTCCTGACGACAATGGTAAAGAGTTCGATCAAAAGGTATACCGCTCCATGATTGGTTCTTTACTTTATCTATGTGCATCTAGGCAAGATATTATGCTTAGTGTTTGCATGTGTGCTCGATTCCAAGCGGCACCAAAGGAGTCGCATCACTTAGCTGTGAAGCGAATTCTTCGATATTTGGCTCACACCCCAACTCTAGGATTATGGTATCCAAAGGGCTCAGAGTTTGATCTGCTTGGATTCTCGGATGCTGATTATGCTGGTGACAAGGTGGATCGCAAGTCTACATCAGGCACATGTCATTTTCTGGGACGATCACTTGTATGTTGGTCTTCAAAGAAGCAGAACTATGTATCTCTCTCCATTGCTGAATCTGAATACATTGCTGCTGGATCTTGCTGCGCTCAGCTTCTGTGGATGAAGCAAACACTCAAGGACTATGACATTCATCTGAAGCAAGTGCCACTCTACTACGACAACGAAAGCGCCATCAAGATTGCCAACAACCCAGTTCAGCACTCGAAGACAAAGCACATTGAAATTTGTCATCACTTTCTCAGAGATCATGTTGTGAAGGAAGATATTGATATCATACATGTCAACACTGAAGAGCAATTGCCAGATATCTTCACCAAGCCCTTGGATGAGAAGATATTTTGCAAGTTACGGTGTGAGCTAAATATCCTGGAATCCTCAAATGTCCTGTGATCAGGCACACATCCTAACCCTTATGCATATTGATGACTTAGATGCGCAACACACAAAGTAAAGTATATGTTCAATCAATGAAGACATACATTCTAAGTGTGAATACATTAATGTGGAATTTGACTTCGGAGCGCCACGATAATTGTGCGCCGTGTCTGGGTCTAATACTACCTATACGGTGGGTAACGCCACCACCAAATGTTCTGTTTGAAGTGTTTCACTCATGGCGTTACATTTGCTATGTCTTCACATTTGGTTTGGCTTCAATCTCAACATGTTTTCGTGATTATCTTACTATGTTGATTATATATATATATACTAGTGTTCTGTCCTCTACAGCATTAACTTATAGCTATGTCTTCTTGTTGAATCTTTTGAACTAAGTGAATGTGATCGGACCCTAACCTCTCTGTGCTTTCTATCTCAAACTCTATCTCTCCAAATCATATGCATTCTATTGAAACTATCGAATGTCTTCTCTGCGTCCTTGTCAGCAGAAGATACAGAGACAAACCTTAAGTCCGCTTTGAATGCTCATTCCTCCACATGAAACCTGGAGAAGTAGGAACGACCACCCGACAATCCAGGCGTGCGTGGGACGTGGAACAAACCCCAAAATTCTGCATGATGGCCACGTGTTCCTCAGATGCGAATCGCCAAGGGCACCTGTGTAATAACGCAGTGCCGCCCCTGTACCTATAAATATACACTTCACAGCGGTCATTATCTCTTCTTCCACTCTCGCACAAACCCTAGCGCCACCGCTAGCCCTCGACGACGCCGGCGACGAAGCGCTTCGCTGCCGCAACCTCTCCGACGCCGTCTTCACGCCGACCGCGGACATCGTCCTCTCCGCCATCGCCGTAGGTGTCCTCCGTCGCCAAGTTAGGGCACGGAAGATCAAACTGCTCGGCCTCCTCTTCCACTCCGTCTAGCAGTTCTTAGTGTGGTAAATAAAACTTCCTTTTACGGCCCCGTTGATCCTATGGCTTTGTCACTTTCTACCACAAGCAGTTTCTATTCACACAAGTTAGATCTCTCTCATACTCCATCTCATAACATGCCTAGTATATTCACTTATGCTTCACAAAGTAGTTAGATTCCTCACTTGTACTGATCTCTGGATTCGTACAAATCTGGAACCAACTCCTTATCTATGAGTGAATGTCTTCGCACGATGAGGTCAATGTCTTCTAAATTGATTTATAGTCAAAATCTTCTGAGAATGCATATGACCTCTTCCGAGTAAATAGCATAAAACTACTACTTTACAGGCTAGGGTTCCAAAAAACTACCGGTTTCTAATTTTTCTCAGATAACTACCAAACGAGGGGTCGGCTGTTTCAAAAAACCAAAAACGCTGAGTGCTTATCAATTGATCGTGATTATGAAAGGTGGGACCCACACATAAGAGAACCGTTTGTTTGACCGTTTGTTTGACTGCTACCTTACATGTAGGGCCCACATGTCAATATCTATGTAAGTTTTAAAAAAGCAATCAGGTCCCTATATCTTTTTTTAAAAGCAATCGGGTCCCTGATGTTTTCTGAAAAAAGCAATCAGGTCCTTGATGTTTTCGGGAAAAAGCAATCGGGTCCCCGATATTTTTCTGGAAAAAGCAATCAAGAACTGCGCCGGCAGCTCGCCGGCGGCCAGATCGCCGACCAAGCGAAAGGCGGCGGCTCGGCCGCCGCGTTCCTCGTCGCGACGACAGGCTTCTCTAGTCGGGCGACGGGCTAGGTGGAGGAGCTCCTGGCCATGGCGCGCGGCTGGTGGCGGCCCGAGCCCCTGGCCATGGCGCGGCTGGCGGCGGCCCTTGCTCATCGGCGCGCTCCTGGCCATGGCGTGCGACTGGTGGCGGCATGAGCCACTGGCCATGGCGCAGCTGGCGACGGCCCGAGCCCCTAGCCATGGCACGCGGCTCGCGACGGCCTGAGCTCGCCATGGGGAGCCGGCGTAGAGGCAGCCACTGTCCCCGCGGCGTCGTGCAGCACGGCTAGGCGGCGGGCATAGAGAGGTAGGAAAGAAGGAGGTGAGGCGGGGCAACGGCCATGGTTGAGCCCCGGTGAGCGCCGGCAGCGGGAGGCTCACCGGCTGGAGGAGGCGGAGCCACGAGGTCCAGCTCTGAAGCGAGAGGAGCACCAATGGATCCTGGTCTGAGAGCAGGGACCCGATTGCTTTTTGTGAAAAAAGCAAGGACCAGATTGCTTTCTTAAATTTGTGTGCAGGCCCACACTTAACGGTTAAACAAACGGTCAAACAATTAGAGCTCTTACGCATGGGGCCCACCTGTCATAATCACAATCAATTGATAAGCCCCCTCGTTTGGTAGTTATTTGAGAAAAATTAAAAACCGATAGTTTTTTGGAACCATAGCCTGTAAATTAGTAGTTTTATGCTATTTACTCGACCTCTTCCCCTTCCCTCGCACCTTAATGCTGTCACAGGTACATGTCTATGGGAGAATCCCTTGGTTCTCATAGTCTGCATTCATTTGCAGAATTCTTATAGCATCATATCAATTCTCCCGAAGCCAGTTCCTGTCTGTCCAGCAAGCGAAAGCCCTTGAAGCCTTTGAACGTATTGAAGCCTTTCAGTTTAAAATTCATGGCTTCAGAGAAATCTGCAAGGAAGGGTGGCAGAAAGCATCGAGGAGAAACATCAAGAGATCTGCCTGATGACCTCTCAAAGCTGTACAAGACAGATCCTGAAGAGGATTACAATCAGCGCAAGACACGAATCCAATGGATTCGACGCTATTGGGCAGAACAGTGGTTCAAGTACAGATTTGTGACCAAGGAATATGCTGAAAAGAATGCCATCAAGCGACCATGGGGAGACATCCTCTACAAAAATCTTTAACCCAGGACCAGAGATGAAGCCATTGAACAAGGCTTCTATCCCTGCATGGTCCGTGGACCACAGCCTGCGGATGCTGACCCATCGTCACTGCTATGGTGTCGTGACGACATTCTGTTCAAGCGCAACTTTCAGTTTGCCCAGAACTCAGCGAAGCAGAACAAGAAGACATTGGGACTAGACTTCAACCCTGGTCCTTCTGCTCCAAGGGCTGACGGCACCCGTGATGCAGAACCCAATGTCGTCGGTCCTTTCTACAACCTTGAAGGTCTCATCACCCATATCTTGGTTCAAGGGACAGCCGTGAATGAGCCTGCAGCTGACGCTGAATCAGATGAAGCGCCTGCAGCGCCGAAGCCAAAGAAGTTGAAGAAGCCTAAAGCTTCAAAGCCCGCCCCTGCACCAAAAATCTCACAAGCGAAGCCACTAGCAACTGCACCTCCAGAAGACAGTGTGCAGTCTGAAGATTTGTCACGCATCTCCAAGCCCCAGAAGGTCAAGATGCCTCTGCCACACACCGGCCAAGAGCTAACTGCTTCTGCCATTCTGCGCAATGATGCCATTGATCTATCAAGTGATGAAGATCTTGCAGATGACGCTCTTGAGCAACTCATCAAGAGCAAAGAAGAAGCAGAAATCTTCAATGATCTGCCGCTCTTTGATGTAACATTCATCCACAACTTCATTGATGAGTGGTTTGACACGCCAAACATCAGCTTCGAAGATCTCCAACTACCCATTGGCCTCAGTGTCGCCTTCCATGGCGCCATTGCTTCAGAGTTAGCCATCGCCCAGCGCATTATTGAACTGAAGCAGAAGATTGACTTTGAGAAATCTCAGTTCAAGAAGCATATGGCCAAGCTCAGCGTGCAAGACGTGAAGAACTTCAAGATTATGCTGCATGAGCTCAAGGAAGCCTTTCTAAAGAAACGTGCAGAAGCTCAGGGTTCTCGTGAGCGCATGAAGGTCCTGACTGATAGGTGTGTGCAAGCCTACAATGAGGCTGAGAAGCGCAAGGCCATTGGGCGTCCTGGCATCGACCCCAGGATGGCTGCCAAGAAGAAGAAGAAGCCCGCTATGGCTGAACCTGAAGCACCAAGGCAGGAAGCAGCTCCCCTTGTCTTCCCAACTAGCATGACTGACCCGAAGCCAAAGGCCAGGTCAACCGCTTCAGAACTGAAGAAGACCAGGACTGCTGAGGCTGAAGCAAGGAAGAGAAAACATCCTGAAGCCTCTGCTACTGCCCCCGCCAAGAAGAAAAGAAAGACCAAGAAGGAACGGGCTGCTCCCACAGAGCCCTTGATTGTTGAACCCATTTCCATGGTTCACCCCGACGCCGATCCACAAGAACGTCAACTGACTGTCCATGAGCCTGCTTTCACAGAGGCTCATGAAGCTGAAGACTTTCCAGCAGCTGATCCCATCGCTGCTGAAGACATTGGTCACCATGACCATGTTGAAGATGATACAACCCTTCCTCAGCTAGAGCACCACTAGGTATCATCGCCTGTGCTAACGCACAGCGAACTCATCAGCATTGGTCGTCCACTGACGCCAATTGCACAGGATGCTTCATGGGCGGATCACCCACAAGAAGAAGAAGACTTTGAGGCCTAGCCAACACCAACTCCACAGGCGTCACCTGCGTTGCGTAGGCTTCGCAAAGGTCCAAGGCCTCAAGTCTCTGCAACTGAAGATAAAACTGTTGAAGACAATCCGGCTGCATCAGCCGCTGAAGAAGAAGAAGAAGAGGTTCTCGAGGAGAACGTGATCGTGACCGACCCTCCTGCTCGTCAAGTGGAGGTTGAAATCTTGAGGCTGCCACCACCAACACCACTGAAGCCACTGACGCTGTGATGGCTGAAGCTAATGTGGAGCCCTCACCAACAAAAGCACCAGAAGTCAGCGAAGCCACTGATCCCACTGCTTCTGTTCCCGCGTCTGCTGCCGGTCCCCAGTTCGACTATCATGTTGAGCACATGCCTTAGGTACAGAAGCCAATCCCAAGATTTCCCAGGTTTGCCAGGTCCTGCATCAGCACCTGGCTCCTTCAATATCAATGGCTTCAGAGCAGACAACACATTCTTCAATAGCTCCAGGAACCCCTACTTAAGGGAAAGAATATCATCTGATCGGTTCTGGAGCTATCCGCAGCGAAGCTATTACTCATGCGTTCTTTACAACCAAGGTCGCATCTTCCCACACAAGCGCCTTGACATTGAAGCAATAGCTGGTCTGCCCTGTCTGGAAGAAGCTCTAGATTGCTTCAAAGAGGTTGGACTATTGCCATTCGTTACTGACCAAGAGCATTGGAATGAAGAGTTGCTGCTCCAATTCTATGCCACACTTCACATCCGCGGGTATAACAGAGATCCGAAGACTTGGGTCCTGGAGTGGATGACAGGAAATGTTCATCATGAAGCCAAAGCCTTTGACATCATTGAGATCACTGGTTTGCCCACTCCTGGCGATCTCTACGAGCATGGCTGTCAGCTTCATAGTGAAGCTGTTGAGAGCATCTTTCAGAAGACTGAACCTAATATGAGTCAGATGCTCAGTATGATGAAGCCATTGCCTCAAGATGCTGCTTATCCCACGGAGTTCTTCGTTGAAGACCTTGAGTATCTGCCAAGAACCATTTATCACATCATAAGGCGAACTCTCTGGCCAATCAAAGGACATTCTTCCCACGCCAAGCTGGAAGGTGCAATGAAGACTTTGGTCTTCTATATTCTTCATGGAAAATGCTTCAATACACAGGATTTCTTAATTCGCCAACTTGCTGCATCTGGCTCTGATCTGTTTGGTTTGAAGTTCTACGCCCCTTGGGTGATGCGGCTGATCAAACTTCACTCCGCTATCTCGTATCAGCCCTCTGCCCGCAATCATCGGATCTTTTTGCCTGATGTGGATATGTCTATTGAAGCCATCTATCCTGAGCCTGCCAAGGAACCTCTAAGTCTTCAGAATGCAGAGCATCAAAGTTTTTCTCAGAACGTTGAAGGCGTTGAAGCCGTAACTCGCGTGTATCCTTTGGCTGGCACTACACGTGCACCGCATCCTGCTCTCACTGAAGCCACTGATAGCACCATTGCCCAACGACCCAAGAAGCGCACTCGTGTTCTCAATGACCGAGAGCTTCTGGTGGCTCTTCATCAAAAACAGGATAGGCATCATGACTGGCTGAAGCATCAAATGCAAAGCCTCTTGGTGGATGTTAATCGCATTCGCAATCTTGCCACCAAGAATGCCTTTGTTGCTCATGAAACCTCTCGACGCACATGGAAAGGGTTGATGCTGCTGTGTTCTGAAAATGATCTTCAAGAGGATGGCTTCTCTGAGCGATTCAAGTTTGACTCCACACCTCCTCGAAGGGCAGTGCTACGACGAACTCCATCTCTTGAAGACTCTGAGTTCTCTTCCTCTGCTGCAACTGTGAATGCCAGAGTGATCAAGGATGAAGACGATGCTACTTCACCGCCACCTCCTTCATCACGCTTCGACTCTGCTCCAAGATCTTCTGCACCGCCAAACACCACCAACGACCCTGCTGCTTCACCTACTCTTCATGGGAACGAGTAGATGCTCTATGTCTTCAAACCTTTTTGGTCCTTACTGACAAAAGGGGGAGAAGCATATGAGTTTGATAGTCTTCAAGCGGGTCCATATGGGCGGGCGCTTTATATTTTGCTTCGTGCTTACAACTCTCTTTTTGCTACATTTGGTTCTTTGAGTTGTAACACTTAAACTCGATGGTCGTCTGCTACTTATTTTCCACCTTGTTTTGCGATGATAAATTCCGCATGTGCGGCGATAAATTCTGCACTTAGATCATTCTGCAGACGTCCATTTTCCATTATGCATGTCATTATCTTCACATACTTTCTCATGCATAGTAGATTGTCATCATAAGTTGAAGTGGATCTCCACAAGTACAACCTGCCATGTGCATTTGCATTCCAAAAGCAAATTACTTATATGCACATCTTCAGGGGGAGCCCTTGCAACTTATGAAGATAATTCCTTATCCTTTACAATTTCACAGATTATATTCCCCGTTGAAAACTTCAACTAGTTTGTCATCAATCACCAAAAAGGGGGAGATTGTAAGTGCATCTAGTGCCACCCTAGTTGGTTTTGGAGTATTGACGACAAACCTAGTTGAGGGACTAATGTGTTTGTGAGAATTGCAGGATAACACAGGTAGAAGTCCCTCATTGATTCGGTTTTCCTACCAGAGATGACCCCTAAAAATGTATGAAGACATTGAAGTCAAAGGTGGTATATGAAGATATTCACATTGAAGACTATGACAAGAGAAGACACCGCATGAAGCCTATGGAGCTCGAAGGCTTAGATCTTTTGTAGTTCTTTTTCTTCTGTGTTGAGTCATAGGAACCATCGTACTGTTAAGTGGGGACCAAGAAAACCAGTCAGAATGACTGAAGTGATGCTTAAACATAACCTATGTCTTCGAGTGAAGACTTTGAGAGCGAATCTTGTCGAGAGTCGGACAAGTCAGCTTTGCTTGTAGCCCAAGTAAAGTTGCCGTGTGAGTTTGAAATTTGACCGTTGGAACACGTGTCAATTCCTTAGTGACCCAGGGTCATTTCGGACAAATCAGGTTGGGTTGCCTAGTGGCTATAAATAGCCCACCCCCTACAACCATAAATGGTTGGCTGCTCAGATTCAGAGTATGGCTTTTGTCGTTTGAGATCAACCCACCTCGAAGCCTTTGAGAGAGAATTCCTTGCGAGGATAAAGCCCTAACCACCCAGAGCCAAAGAGAATTAGGCATCACTTAAGTCTTCTTGTCTGTGTGATCTGAAGACATATTACACTTGAGGACTGTGAATCCTCCAGCCGGTTAGGCGTCGCCTTCTGAGCATCCAAGAGACATTGTGGATTGCCGGTGAACGAAGTTTGTGAACGTTTGGGAGTCTACCTTGAAGACTTACCAGAGTGATTGGGCGAGGTCTGTGTGACCTTAGCTCAAGGGGAATACGGTGAGGACTGGGTGTCCTGAGCTGCGTGTTCAGGATTGGGTGTCCGGGACTGTGTGTCCTCAGGTTTAAATACCTAGCCGCCCTAACCAGACGTACAGTTGTCACAACAACTGGAACTGGTCCAACAAATCATTGTCTTCAATGTGTCACTGGTTTCATCCTTTCCTTCCCTTTACTTACTGTTGGTCCTTGTGAAGTCATTGTATGATTGCACTATCTTTTATCTTCACTGAGTGACTGCGTTTTCTGTTTGGCTTCATAATATCTTCCTACCAGATCCTTACTACATTGCTGCTATTAGTCATTGTGCTTTCACTCCATTGAATACTTGACTATGGCTTGCCTAGTGTAGTCTACCTTCCGCTGCAGGGTAATAGGTTTATTTCTATCGTTTGTCTTCATAAGTTCCACGTTTTGAAGACTTTCATAAAAATCACCTATTCACCCCCCTCTAATCGATATAACGCACTTTCACTAATCCCCTCAAAGACGAAGGTATTTTCAGAGGCCATGAAGACAATGGATTTGGATATGGAAAATGGAACTAGCATGCCTAGATCACATAGCTTGCCAACTGACATAAGATTGAATCCAAGAGATTGAACAAGTAGAACATCATCAACGGACTTGTCTTTGGATATAGCAATTTTACCTAGCCCAATTAGCTTTCCTTTGTTGTTGTCGCCAAAAGTGATATACTTTAGAGGAGAAGCAGTTAAATTGGGGACGACAAACAATGACTTGTCTCCGATCATATGACTAGTGCATCCACTATCCATTATCCATTCGGTACACCCGGAGACATTGTCCTGCAGAAGAATTAGTCTGTCTTAACCACCCACATCTTTGCATGTGGCTTAGAAACAAATGAACGAGCAGGATGTGATTTCTTTCGGTAAACATAGTTGTTGCCCGATGAAGTTCGACCATAGTTGAAAGAATAAGCATTGAAATTCCTTCCAGATGAATGATCATAGTGATTGTATGAGGTATGCATGTACTCATTTTGTCGAACCCTTTCTGCATGCATGGTTAGTCGAGTAGTAATAGGCAAAGCATCAATAGTTTTCTTAGGCACCCAAATTGCTTTCTTTTGGGGGCCATTTCTGCTATTTGGTCCAACATAGCGAGCAATAGCCTCACCATGTTGATTTTTGAACAACTTATAGTTGTCCAAAGAATCATCATCCGGATACTCAGGGATGGGAGAGTTATATGCCAAAAGTAATGCTGGATCGAGCGTTTTGCTCTTTGCTGGGACCCACACAATACGAGGATATTGATGAGGTTCCCAGTATGAACCATTTTCATTCAATTTCCTTTCAAAACGGATACCTTCCCTCCTGGGATTTTTGTGAAGAATAGATTTCTTCAGAACGTCACAAAGGGTTTGATGCCCTTTGAGAGATTTGAACATGCCTGCCCGAAGAAGATCCTTCAACCTAGCATTTTCATCAGAAACATAAGCATTTTACTCAAACGGGGGGTTAACACTAACAGATGATTCAACATTTGATTTAGCATTGGTTCGTTCAAGGCATTTTAAGCAGGGTGGAACAAACACTTCAGGTTTCTCCTTAAGTTATTGGGTGAGAAGAGAATTTTCCCTCATCAAATCTACATGAGGCTCTCTTAGCGCCTCGAGTTCCTATTTCCTTTTCAGGTAATTATAGGTCAATATTTCGTGGTCGGCCGAGAGAAATTTATGACGATTTGATAGTTCTTCCATTCGTGACTGGAAAGTAGCATACTCTTTGGTCAATGACTAATTTTTCTCCATCTCCTCAACCAACAACACTTTAGATTTCTGATGGTTTTTTCAATTTTCTCAAGAGAGTTTTGTTGAATATTGGCAATTTTGATCAACTTAGCATGGTCATCCTCATCAGAAGAATATTGATCACTAGAGTGAACCTTGTGATGTTTGGAGGATACCTTTTCTTTCGAGGCTTTGGCCATGAAGCGGTAGGCAGGAGATTCACCATTGCTTGATGGATTCCTGAATATATTTGTTGTGGGAGAAGAGTCACATGCTATGCCAGCCATGCCTAAGTTGGAATCCTCATCGGATTCATCGGCTTCTTCGGAGGCAGACGATTCTTCTTCATCAGAATGCATCTCCTTGCCGATGTACGCCTTGGCCTTGCAAGAGTTATTCTTACGGTTGGAGGACTTGGAAGGATTCCTTGAGGAAGATCTTGACGAAGATTTTGATGTGGAGTTGTCCTTCTTCTTGAAGAACTTCTTCATTTTCTTCTCATCATCGGAGTCGTAGTTCTTGCTCTTGCTTTTGCCTCGATAGTTGCCAGAATCATGTCTTCCACTTGCACGGATTTCAGCTTCCCAGAGAGGGCAGTCCGAAATGAAGTGTCCATGATTTTTGCACTTGAAGCAGGTGTATTCTCCCGTAGGCTTTGACGAAGATTTTGAACCGCCAGAATTGCTCGAGCCTTTCTTCTGGAACTAGCTCTTCTTGTGAAGACACCAGAATCTTTTCATGATTAGTGCGATGTCGGAGTAATGGGCCACGGGTAGCCTAACCCGAACCCCTGAACCTTTCAAGAGAACGGGGCCGGTTGCGCCCCTCAAGACTGCAAGTTAGATCTCCGCCTCCTGGCGGCCGGTTGGCTAAGCGGCCGACTGGCCGAAGGCGGCCGAGTTCCAGAAGACGGCATCACAACAGGCCGACTCCTGGTGAGCGGCCTCCAGAGAGGCCAGCCCCTAGCAGTCGGCTCATGGCACCCTCAAAGTCTGCGCCCTCATCAAGGAGAAAAGACAGAGCATGGCCGCAGGGTAGCCCACCCCCCGAATCCAGGGCAGGGCATGGCCATAGTGCCTCGTACGAGCGGAGATCTCCGCCCGGTGCGGCATTGTTGCCACTCTGCCCTTAACATCACTCCTGTCAGGAGAAGTACTATCCCCACTACCGCCTGTCGGTACGGCCCGAAGATGGTGGGCCCTGCCGGTCAGCGAGAGCCCGGAAGATGGCTAGGGACACACCAGTCGGATCCGAGGGAGGCCGGCTCCCAGCAGCCGGCCTGACCCTTCCTCGGGGCCCTACGCGCCATTAACCAGACAAGATGCAGTGTGGCTACAGTGATCTCCCGTCAGGAGGCAGGACTATAGCCACGCCTCCCTGACCAAGCATGTGTCATCAGCAACACAGCTATAGTAATCCGTAGCCGGCAAGACCCGCGAGCGGTGGAGGTGGCCTGTCGGCTTCGTACCAGACCAGCCGGCGGGGCCCACCAGGCGGCGGGCCCAAGCGGTCGGCGGAGAAGCTGGCGACCAGAGAGACTGATAGCCGAGCCCTACTCCCGGCCGGATTACCATTGTACCCCTGGGGGTAGGCCTATATATACCCCCCGAGGCACCCATGCAAAGGGTTCGGACCTATTAGGACTAGACTCCCACCTAGAGGAGGAGAGAGCGTACCTACCTCTTCCTCCTCTAGCAAAGAGCTCAAGGAGCACCATTGTACCACTTGCGCCATAGTGATCATGCAGAGACCCCGCAGAGCAGGACTAGGGGTGTTATCTCCTAGGAGAGCCCCGAACCTAGGTAAAGTACGTCGACGTTCGTGTCTATGCCTCATCCCGCTTCCAGGCACCAGCGACGTTCTACTCGCTCCCACCATGATAAGCCATCCATTGGCATATGTCGCACCCAACCCCCGACATTTGGCACCCACCGTGGGGCGAGGTGCACCGTCTCCCGGAGACTTATTCTGGACGGGAACCCTGTTCCTTCCTGGCGAGCGCAGCCAGCCTGGCACGCCAGACGGCGTCAACGCCGACGCGCTGCACGACGAGAAGATTGCCTGCGCGGCAAGCTGCCTCGCCGGTCTTGTTGATGAGATTCGCCTCTCCGACGAGCCCGCGTCTGATGCGGGCACCGATGACCCCGAAGGCCGCCTCGTGGGCCTCCTCAATCAGCTCCATGTCGCCAGCGAGCCTGCTGCTGGCTTGGAGTCGGTTGGCTCCACCGATCCGATGTTGGTCGACTCCGACGCGGCTTCGCTCGACACGTTCCCTTCCAATGTGGTGGTCTACGATGAGCTGCTTCCTTGCACGGACAGCGGCGGCAGCACCGTCACGAAGGTGCTCGTGATCAGCCATGGCGAGCACTCTGGCGGAGGTGGCCAGGACCCGTTGCAAAAGGCAATGCAAGATTTGGCTGCGCCAATCCCGGAAGGCGCCGACGCCGAGACACTAGAAGCACGTCGCGTCCAGCTCGTCGAGAGCGCCAACTGGTTGGCCAGCATGAGACGCCTTTCGGAGGCCTACCAGCGGGAGATGGACCGTGCTGTCGGCGGCATGCCGGCTCCTGGTGGGCCTAGCCGTGTTGGCTTGGTCCGACAGCGTGGCGCGACCATCGCCAGCATGTTCGGGACAGATCGTCCCATCTACACTGCACCTGCGGAAAACATACGAGCTGCCCAGGCGGCAACACACAAGCTAGACAAGCTCGAGGGCGATGAGCATCGCCACATGACGGAGCGAGTTCAGCAGCTCCTCGATGCGGCTGCTGAGCAGCAAGATGCCGGGTGCTGCACCGAGGCGCCCAACCGGCGAAACAACGACCCGCCGCCTCACCGAGATCAAGGCGCGGCATCCCGGACGCCAACTGGCGGCGTCCATGATAGAAGATACAAGGGGCTGGCTGCCAGTCGAACTCACGTCACCATCGAGCGCGACCAAGACGGCCGCCCGAGAGCAGTGCGGCGGCAAGACGACTGCCCGCCTCCTCCTCCCCGCGGGGAGAGGCGCATTTCCCCGCCGCCTGTTGATCACCCATCACTCGGCGACCGCCTTGTCCGTCGAGAAGGAATTGGAGAAAACGATGCCTGCCATCGGATCGACCGCCTCAATCAATCCCTAGCGCTAGAAGAGGAAGATGAGTTGGGTCCGCCTTGTTTTGGCCCCCGCATCCGAGATGACCCCTTTCCCAAAGGGTTCACTCTCCCAAGAGATACACCCAAGTACACCGGCTCCGTGAAGCCGGAGGACTGGCTGGTCGACTACTCCACAGCCGTCAGCATCGCCAACGGCAACAAGCGCGTTGCCGTGAAGTACGTTCCCCTCATGCTCCAGGGTACGGCCCGGACATGGCTAAACAGCCTGAAGCTCGCAGCATCAACAGCTGGGTTGACTTTACTGAAGCATTCGTCCACAACTTTACCAGCACGTACAAGCGGCCACCCAAGCCTTGCCAGCTCTCCCTGTGCATCCAAGGCCCCAATGAGTCGACCGCGACTATCTCACACGCTGGGCCGAGCTGCGCAACTCTTGCGAGGGCATGCACGAGGTGCAGGCCATCGAGTACTTCACTTTCGGGTGCCGAGAGGGCACCCTCCTCAAGCACAAGCTCCTCTGCGACGAGCCGACGACCCTTGATGAACTGCTGATCATAGCAGACAAGTATGCCACGGCCGACTCCTCCATGAAGGCGGAGATTCAAGTCAATGTGTCGGGCAAGGTGGCCCCCCAAGCCCCTCGGACCCCGACTGGCGACGCTAGTCGGCGGCAACTACCAAACGACAACAAGCGCAAGGCCATGTAGCCGGCTCCCACGAGCTGGCAGGTGGCAACAGTCGAAGATCAACGGCTAGAAGGGCAGCCTCCTCCCAAATGCCAGAAGGGCGGCAAGCCTAACTGGCTACCCGCCTTCTCGTACGAGCAGACTCTCGATGCGCCCTGCAAGTTCCATAGCGGAGCAAAGCCGTCCAATCATACCACTCGGAAGTGCCATTGGCTCACCAGGATAGCCAAGGGTGACCGGCTCCAGCCCACTGCGCCTGCCGTCCCGCCGCCTCCTCCTCCACAGCAGCCGGCGGCTCGGCCGGTCGGGGCCATACAAGATGATTATACTGAGGAGCATGGAGCCTACGTCGTGTTCACCAGCGTGGCCCATGACAGGCGCAGCAGGCAGCAGCAGCAACAAGAAGTAAACGCAGTAGCGTCAGAGACCCCGGAATTTATGCATTGGTTGGAGAAGCCCATTAGCTAGAGCAGAGCTGACCACCCGGAGGTGATGCCAAACCCCGTCTCTTATGCCTTGGTATTGGATGCCACGTTTGCCACAGAGAGGCGAGCTGCTCGTTTCTCCCGAGTCTAGATAGATGGCAGCAGCAACATCAACATTCTGTACAAGGATACCATGGAGAAGTTGGCAATCAAGCAGAGACACCTTCAGCCCAGTCAGACTGTTTTCCATGGCATAGTTCCTGGCTTTTCCTGCTCACCGATCGGCAAGACTCAGATAGATGTCCTCTTCGGGGACAAAAATCATTTCCATCGAGAGCCAGTCTGGTTTGAGGTGGTGGACCTCGAGAGCCCTTATCACGCGTTGCTTGGCCGGCCTGCCTTGGCCAAGTTCATGGCGGTCCCCCATTATGCTTACCTGAAGATGAAGATGCCGAGCTCCAAGGGAATCCTGACCATAGCCAGGGACTACAAGAAGTCGTCCGCCTGCACGGCAGAAAGCAGCCGGCTAGCCAAGTCCCTCGTGATCGCTACTGAAAAACGGCTCCTTGACCGGGTTGTGGCAATGGAAGGCAAGCGGCCAGAAATGTCACCCGACCCCAAGGAGTCGCAAGCCGAGGGCTCATTCAAGCCGTCCAAAGAAAGAAAGAAGATACTCTTGGACCCGGAGCACCCGGAGAGGTACGCTGTCATAGGTGCGAACCTCGATAGTAAATAGGAAGGTGAGCTTGTCGATTTACTCCTTGAGAATCGAGACATCTTTGCATGGTCCCCTAAAGACATGCGAGGTATTCCGATAGATTTCGCCGAGCACAAGCTACACGTTTGATCTGATGCCAAGCCAGTCCGGCAGCTGTTGCATCGCCTGTCGGAGGAAAAGAGAAGAGTTGTTGGAGAAGAGATAACCCAGCTTCTAGCAGCCGGCTTCATCATGGAAGTATTCTTTCCAGAATGGTTGGCCAACCCAGTCCTAGTGCCGAAGAAGAACAAGCAGTGGCGCATGTGCATCGATTATACCAGCCTCAACAAAGCATGCCCCAAAGACCCATTTGCTCTGCCAAGAATCGACCAAGTGATTGACTCTACAGCCGAATGCGAGCTGTTGAGTTTTTTGGATGCATACTCCGGGTATCACCAGATCAAGCTGGACCAGGCCGACAGGATGAAGACTGCCTTCGTCACGCCATTCGAAGCCTTCTGCTACCTGACCATGACATTCGGCTTAAGAAATACCGGTGCCACTTTTCAGCGTTGCATGCAGAAATGTCTCCTCAAGCAACTTGGCAGAAATGCTCATGTCTATGTGGACGATGTGGTGGTGAAGACTGAGAAGCGTGGAACGCTACTGGAGGATGTCAAGGAGACTTTCGAAAACTTGCGCCGATTTCAGATCAAGCTCAACCCAGAGAAATGCGTCTCTGGGGTGCCAGCTGGCCAGCTTCTTGGTTTTCTGGTCTCAGAGCGTGGCATAGAGTGCAACCCTGTGAAGATCAAGGACCATCGAAAGGATGAAAGTGCCCACCCGACTGCTGGACGTGCAGAAATTTACCGGCTACTTGGCATCCATCAGCCGTTTCATCAAGTCGACTGGACGAGAAGGCTCTTCCCCTGTACCAGCTCATGAAGAAGACCGCTTTTTTTGAGTGGAATGACAAGGCGGATGAAGCTTTTCTCCAGCTCAAGAAAATGTTGACCACCCCGCCTGTCTTGGCGGCCCTGACTCCTAAGGAGCCAATGTTCCTCTACATTGCCGCTACCAGCCGGGTGGTTAATACAGTCATAGTAGTCGAACGGAAAGAAGAAGGCAAAGCCCTACCAATCCAGAGGCCGGTTTATTACCTGAGCGAAGTACTGTCCGCCTCCAAGCAGAACTATCCCCACTATCAGAAGATGTGTTATGGCGTGCACTTTGCTACCAAGAAGCTGAAGCCATACTTCCAAGAGCACCCAATCACTGTGGTCTGCACAGCTCCGCTTGCCGAGATTATTGGAAGTCGAGATGCCTCGGGCCGAGTGGCCAAGTGGGCCATAGATTTGGTCCCCTACACCATCTACTACCAGCCTCACACTGCCATCAAGTCATAAGCACTGGCCGACTTCCTCGTCGACTAGGCCGAGACCCAGTACTTGGCGCGAGCGCCAGATTCCACCCATTGGTGGATGCATTTTGATGGTTCAAAAATGCGCATCGGTTTGGGAGCCGGCGTCGTCCTCGCTTCTCCCAAGGGCAACAAGCTCAGATATGCGCTGCAAATTCACCTTGCTGCCTCCAACAATGTTGCTGAATACGAATCACTCATTCACGAGCTCCGGCTTGCCAAGGAACTCGGCATTCGCCGGATCCTATGTTATGGAGACTCCGACTTGGTGGTCCATTAGTCATCAGGCATCTGGGACGCCAAGGATGCAAACATGGCCAATTACCGCTTCCTCGTACAGCAACTCAGTGGATACTTCGAAGGGTGCGAGTTCCTCCACGTGCCAAGAAATGACAATGAGCAAGCCGACGCCTTGGCACAAATTGGCTCCACCCGGCAAGTGATACGTCTCCGTCGTATCTACTTTTCCAAACACTTTTGCCCTTGTTTTAGACTCTAACTTGCATGATTTGAATGGAACTAACCCGGACTGGCGCTGTTTTCAGCAGAATTACCATGGTGTTATTTATGTGCAGAAACAAAAGTTCTCGGAATGACCTGAAACTTCACGGAACAACTTTTTAGAAATAATAAAAAATCCTTGCAAAATATGAAGGCCAGGGGCCCACCACCTGTCCATGAGGGCGAGGGGCAAGCCTGCCCCCCTAGGGAGCGCCCCCTACCTCGTGGCCCCCCTGGAGCTCCTCCGACCTCCTCCGACCTCAAGCGTTTTACGATACAGAGCCGCCGCCAAGCCCTAAAACCACTCGGGAGGGCTGATCTGGAGTCCGTTCGGGGCTCCGGAGGGGCAATCCGTCGTCATCGTCATCATCAACCATCCTCCATCACCAATTTCATGATGCTCACCGCCGTGCGTGAGTAATTCCATCGTAGGCTTGCTGGACGGTGATGGGTTGGATGAGATTTATCATGTAATCAAATTTGTTTTGTTAGGGTTTGATCCCTAGTATCCACTATGTTCTGAGATTGATGTTGCTATGACTTTGCTATGCTTAATGCTTGTCACTAGAGCCCGAGTGCCATGATTTCAGATCTGAACCTATTATGTTTTCATCAATATATGAGAGTTCTTGATCCTATCTTGCAAGTCTATAGTCACCCATGATGTGTTATGATCCGTTAACCCCGAAGTGACAATAATCGGGATACTTACCGGTGATGTCCGTAGTTTGAGGAGTTCATGTATTCACTATGTGTTAATGCTTTGGTCCGGTACTCTATTAAAAGGAGGCCTTAATATCCCTTAGTTTCCAGTTGGATCCCGCTGCCACGGGAGGGTAGGACAAAAGATGTCATGCAAGTTATTTTCCATAAGCACGTATGACTATATTCGGAATACATGCCTACATTACATTGATGAACTGGAGCTAGTTCCGTGTCACCCTAGGTTATGATTGTTACATGATGAACCGCATCCGGCATAATTCTCCTTCACTGATCCATTGCCTATGAGCTTTCCATATATTGTTCTTCGCTTATTTACTTTTCCATTGGTATTGCTATCGTCACTACAAAATACCAAAAACATTGCTTTTGCTACCGTTACTACTACTATCATATTACTTTGCTACTAAACACTTTGCTGCAGATATTAAGTTTCCAGGTGTGGTTGAATTGACAACTCAGCTGCTAATACTTGAGAATATTCTTTGGCTCCCATTGTGTCGAATCAATAAATTTGGGTTGAATACTCTACACTCGAAAACTGTTGCGATCCCCTATACTTGTGGGTTACCAAGACTATTTTCTGGCACCGTTGCTGGGGAGCATAGCTCTATTCTTTGAGTCACTTGGGATTTATATCTGCTTATCATTATGAAGAACTTGAGAGATCCAAAAACCAAGATTTATCCCTCAACTACGAGGGGAGGTAAGGAACTGCCATCTAGCTCCGCACTTGATTCACCTTCTGTCTTAAGTAAGCTTGCGACACCTAAACCTGCTTCTACTATTTGTTCTGATATGTCGCATGTTATTGATGATGCCACTTCTGCTATGCATGATACTTATGATGAAACTACTTCTATGCTTGATACTACTGTGCCACTTGGTGAATTTCTTGATGAACAACTTGCTAGGGTTAGAGAGAATGAAAATATTGAATCTGATAATACCGATGAAAGTGATGATGAAGACTCACCTGTTATTCCTAAGGGTTATGTTTTTGATAAAGAAGCTTTTTAGCTATTTTAGCCTTCAAAGATAGATACGAACTCAAGAGGTTATTAGCTAAATGGAAGCAGTAATCTCTTAATGCTAGAATGAAACATGATCCTCCTTTTGCTACTTCACCTATCTTTGTTACTGATAAGGATTATGAATTCTATGTTGATCCTGATATAATTACTTTGGTTGAATCTGATCCTTTTCATGGCTATGAATCTGAAACTGTTGTGGCACATCTTACTAAATTAAATGATATAGCCACCCTGTTCACTAATGATGAGAGAACTCATTACTTTTATATCCTTAAAATATTTCTGTTTTCATTAAAGGGTGATGCTAAGATATGGTTTAACTCTCTTGATCCTGGTTGTGTGCATAGTCGCCAGGATATGATTTATTACTTCTCTGCTAAATATTTCCCTGCTCATAAGAAACAATCTACTTTAAGGGATATATATAATTTTGTGCAAATTGAAGAAGAGAGTCTCCCAGAAGGTTGGGGGAGGCTTCTCCAATTACTTAATGCTTTGCCTGATCATCCTCTTAAGAAAAATGAAATACTTGATATCTTTTATAGTGGACTAAACGATGCTTCCAGAGATTACCTGGATAGTTGTGCTGGTTCTGTTTTCAGGGAAAGAACACCAGATGAAGCTGAAATTCTATTGAATAATATGTTAACAAATGAAAATAATTAGACACTTCCTGAGCTAGCTCCTGAGCCTATTCCTAAACTAACTCAGAAGAAGAGGGGTATTCTATCTCTTAGTCCTAAAGATATGCAAGAGGCAAAGAAATCTATGAAAGAAAAAGGTATTAAAGCTGAAGATGTTAAGAATTTACCTCCTATTGAAGAAATACACGGTCTTAATTTACCGCCTGTTTAAGAAACATATGATCTCAATCCATTACCTATTGAAGAAGTACATGGTCTTGATAACCCGACACAAGTAGTAAAGGTAAATTCTCTCTATAGATATGATAAAGATGAAATCCCATTTACTAAGTTTACTAGCCCATGCTTAGATGAGTTTGATAAATTTATGGCTAAGCAAGAAGATTTTAATTCCTATTTTGGTAGACAATTGAAATACAATTCAAATATGCTTGAACACTTGGGTGATTATATGGCTAATGTTAAAGGTGAACTTAAACGTATTAGTAAACATGCTTCTATGGTTACCACTCAAGTAGAGCAAGTACTTAAAGCTCAAAATGATTTGCTCAATGAATTAAATAGCAAGAATAATGATAATGCTATTAGAATTATGACTAGAGGTGGTAGAATGACTCAGGAACCTTTGTATCCTGAAGGCCACCCTAAGAGAATTGAGCAAGATTCTCAGAGAAATAATGTGGATGCACCTAGTCCTTCTGAAAGGAAGAAAAAGAAAAATGATAGGACTTAGCATGCTTCTAGTGAACCCATTGTTGAAACACCTGAGAATCCAAATGATATTTCTATCTCTGATGCTGAAACACAATCTGGTAATGAACCTGAAACTAGTGATAATGTTAATGATAATTTTCATGATGATGCTCAACCAAGTAATGATAATGATATAGAAATTGAACCTGCTGTTGATCTTGATAACCCATAATCAAAGACTCAACATTATGATAAGAAAGACTTTGTTGCTAGGAAACACGGTAAGGAAAGAGAGCCTTGGGTTCAGAAACCCATGCCTTTTCCTCCCAAACCATCCAAGAAAAAGGATGATGAGGATTTTGAGCGCTTTGCTGAAATGATTAGACCTATCTTTTTGCGTATGCAATTAAATGATATGCTCAAAACCAATCCTTATGCTAAGTACATGAAAGATATTATTACAAATAAAAGAAAGATAACGGAAGCTAAAATTTCCACCATGCTTGCTAATTATACTTTTAAAGGTGGAATACGTAAGAAACTAGGAGATCCAGGAGTACCTACTATACCATGCTCCATTAAAAGAAACTATGTTAAAACTGCTTTATGTGATCTTGGAGCCGGTGTTAGTGTTATGCCTCTCTCTTTATATCATAGACTTGATTTGAATAAGTTGACACCTACTGAAATATCTTTGCAAATGGCTGATAAATCAACTGCTATACCTATCGGTATTTGTGAGGATGTGCCTGTTGTAGTTGCAAACGTTACTATTTTAACGGACTTTGTTATTCTTGATATTCCCGAGGATGATAGTATGTCTATTATTCTTGGAAGACCCTTTTTTAATACTGTTGGGGCTGTTATTGATTGCACTAAAGGCAATTTCACTTTTCATGTTAATGGTAATGATCATACAGTACACTTTCCGAGGAAACAACCTCAAGTTCATAGTATCAACTCAATTGGAAAAATTCCATCGATTATATTTGGAGGTTTTGAATTTCCTCTTCCTACTGTCAAGAAGAAATATGATATTTTTATTATTGGGGATGTGCATATCCCCGTTGAGGTAACATAGTGTTATTCGAAATTTCTCCGATTCCATGTTATTCGAAATGAGTTCGTTAACAAGACTTGATCAACCTTGTTAGTGATTCCTTTTGATGAGCATGAGATGGATGAAACTAGAAGGCACAACTCTCTGTACCCTCCTTTTACTTTCTGTATTTATATTAAATAAAACAAAAACATTATTTTTCTATCTGTTATCTGGTTATCCGTGCAATATAAAAATACTCTGAAAATAAAAGTTCTCCAAAATGCCCTAAAATTTAAATATGATTTTTTTCTAGAATATTTGAGAATATTTGGCACCGAGAGCACAGCAGGGGGTCATCCACTTGGCCATGAGGGTGGAGGGCGCGCCCCCTGCCTCGTGGGCCCACGGTGGCCCTCCTCCACTCATCCTTTCACCCACACACTTCTTCTTCCTCCCACAAACATGAATATCCAGTTCATACCCGAGTCCAAGCTCATTTTGGTGCCATTTTCGATCTCCTTGCTCAAAGCACCTCTCGCAAAACTGCTTGGGGAGATTGTTCCTTGGTATGTGACTTTTGTTATAGTGCTTTATGCATTGCAAATTTATGCTTCCTAGGTGACCCTGTTCTTGAGCTTGCATGTCAAATTTATATGGTCAAAAGTAGTTTTGATGCATGATATAGGCTCTAGGCACTTGTAGGAGTAGTTGCTATCAATATTATTGAGTTTGGTTCACTTTTATTTTGAAGTTACTAAAAATTTCAGAATTTTTTTAGAGGAAAAATATGTTTAGGAAAATGTACCAGGGGGGCTCTTCAAGGAAACAAGAGCCCACGCTTGCAATGCATGATGCTGATGATGAGCCACCAAGAAACGCTCCAGTGCGTCCTTGTGAATGGCCTTCTGAAAACTTCATGGATCGAGCGGGGATTAAGGAAGAATTTAACGCATATTTGTGTAACGCTGATCTTGTGAGCTTCGAGGAAGAGAAGTGCAACCAGTATCACCATCTTACTAGTTCCTTTGGGAGGAGGTTTGAATTTTCATCTTCACGTAATTCTCCAACTGTCTTGTTTGATCTTTATGAAAATTCTTACACTATGTACTTAGAGGATTTTACCACTGCTTGCAAACTTCCACAATGGGGTAGTATCAGGGAACCTCGCAAATCTGAATTTAGAGATTTTCTTGCTAGTATAACTGTGGGGGAATCTAGAGATATAACACAAGCTACCATAGGGAGCATTCATTTTCCTTCTATACATTATCTTGCTCTCTTCATATGTAGATGCATTAACGGTAAATATGAAGCATGTCACATGTGTGTCCCCGACCTCAGTATTCTTAGGAGTGCTGCGTTGGGAGATAAATCTTATAATTTGGGAGCCATTGTTGCACGTAGGTTGCTGTGACGCCCCCGATTTGACCGTACACTAATCATGCACGCAAATGTGTACGATCAAGATCAAGGACTCACGGGAAGATATCACAACACAACTCTACAATTAAAATAAGTCATACAAGCATCATATTACAAGCCAGGGGCCTCGAGGGCTCGAATACAAGAGCTCGATCATAGACGAGTCAGCGGAAGCAACAATATCTGAGTACAGACATAAGTTAAACAAGTTTGCCTTAAGAAGGCTAGCACAAACTGGGATACAGATCGAAAGAGGCGCAGGCCTCCTGCCTGGGATCCTCCTAACTACTCCTGGTCGTCGTCAGCAGGCATCACGTAGTAGTAGGCACCTCCGGTGTAGTAGGGGTCGTCGTCGACGGTGGCGTCTGGCTCCTGGGCTCCAACATCTGGTTGCGTCAACCAGGTAGAAAGGATAGGGGGAAAAGAGGAGAAAGCAACCGTGAGTACTCATCCAAAGTACTCGCAAGCAAGGAACTATACTACATATGTATGCATTGGTATCAAATGGAATAAGGGTATCATATGTGGACTGAACTGCAGAAAGCCGGAATAAGGGGGGGATAGCTAGTCCTTTCGAAGACTACGCTTCTGGCAGCCTCCGTCTTGCAGCATGTAGAAGAGAGTAGACTGAAGACCTCCAAGTAGCATCGTATAGCATAATCCTAACCGATGATCCTCCCCTCGTCGCCCTGGGAGAGAGCGACCACCGGTTGTATCTGGCACTTGGAAGGGTGTGTTTTATTAAGTATCCGGTTCTAGTTGTCATAAGGTCAAGATACAACTCCAAGTCGTCCTGTTACCGAAGATCATGGCTATTCGAATAGATTAACTTCCCTGCAGGGGTGCACCACATACCCCAACACGCTCGATCCCATTTGGCAGGACACACTTTCCTGGGTCATGCCCGGCCTCGGAAGATCAACATGTCGCAGCCCCACCTAGACCAACAGAGAGGTCAGCACGCCGGTCTAAACCTAAGCGCACAGGGGTCTGGGCCCATCGCCCTTAGCACACCTGCACGTTGCGTACGCGGCCGGAAGCAGAACTAGCCCCCTTAATACAAGAGCAGGCTTACGTTCCAATCCGGCGCGCGCCACTCAGTCGCTTGACGTCAAGAAGGCTTCGGCTGATACCACGACGCGGATACCCATAACTACTCCCGCGTAGATGGTTAGTGCGTATAGACCAAATGGCCAGACTCAGATCAAATACCCAGATCTCGTTAAGCGTGTTAAGTATCCGCGAACGCCGACCAGGGCCAGGCCCACCTCTCTCCTAGGTGGTCGGAACCTGCCCTGTCCGCTCCGCCTCAAAACTCCACTCGCGGGTGCTCCTCAAGCCGACCCGTCTTTAGTCACCACATGTATCATGTATAAAGTATATAGTATATACCCGTGATCAACTCCCGAGTGATCACGGCCCGATAGTATAGCATGGCAGACGGACAAGAATGTAGGGCCACTGATGATAAACTAGCATCCTATACTAAGCATTAGGATTGCAGGTAAAGGTAACAACAGTAGTAGCAAGGACAGGCTATGCATCAGTATAGGATTAACGGGAAGCAGTAACATGCTACACTACTCTAATGCAAGTAGTATAGAGAAGAGTAGGCGATATCTGGTGATCAAAGGGGGGGCTTGCCTGGTTGCTCTGGCAAGAGAGAGGGATCGTCAACTCCGTAGTCGTACTGGGTAGCAGCGGCGTCGGTCTCGGTGTCTAGCGAGAGAAGAGGGGGGAGAAACAATAAATATTTAAGCAAACAGATGCATAGCGATGCATGACATGACAAGTAGCGGTGCTAGGGGTGCCCTATCGCGGTATGAGGTGATACCGGTGAAGGGGGGAAACATCCGGGAAAGTATCCCCGGTGTTTCGCGTTTTCGCACAGATGAAACAGAGGGGGAAAGTTGCGTGTTCGCTATGCTAGGGATGCGTGGCGGATAAACGGGCTGCGATTCAAATTCGTCTCGTCGTTCTGAGCAACTTTCATGTGAAAAATTTTAATCCGAGTTACGGATTAAAAGATATGATTTTCTAAAGATTTTATTAATTTCTGAGATTTAATTAATTATTTAATTAATTCGAAAATGATTTAATGACATCAGCATGATGTCATGCTGACATCAGCAGTCAACAGAGTTGACTTGGTCAACCTGACATGTGGGTCCAGGGGGGACCCACCTGTCATCCTCTAATTAGGTTAATTAGGGTTTAGGTTAATCTAATTACAGTTTAATTAAACTTAACTAGTTAATTAAATTAATTAAACCGGATTAATTAACTTAATTAATTTCTTAATTAATTAATTAATTAATTAATAATTTATTAAATCATTTTTATTTCTATTAATTATATTTATTTTATTTTATTTTTATTTTAATTCCCTTTTTTTTAATAAAACGTTCTGGGGCCATGGGGCCCCGTGTCAGTGGCCCAGGGGGCCTATCGGGCGCGGGTTCTCGCGGGCAGTGGGCGCCCGGGCGTGCACCCGTGGCCGCCCAGTGGGGCGTCGGCCACGGCGACGGATCGGAGCGGGGCGGCGCAGGCTGGAGGTGGGGCGCGGCCGGGCCGGTGCGGGTGCGGCGGTGGCTGGGACCAGGGGGGAAGGGCGCGGCGGCCGCGGCAGGGGAGCCGCACGGGGAAGCGGGGAGGGGCCGGGGGCGGGACGGCCCGGCGCGGGCGACGGTGGCGCCGGAGCGCGTCGAGCGGCGACGGCCGAGGCGACCTAGGGGGAGAGGAGGGCGAAGGGGGGGAGCTCACGGGGGGGGGGAGTAGGGCAACGGGGCAGTGGGCTCGGGGGCGGTCGGGGAAGACCGGCGAGGAGGAGGACGAGGAGGCGTTCGGCGGCGACGGGGCGGTCCGGCGACGAGGTCGGGGGCGCGGCGCTGGAACGGCGGCCTCGGCACGGGGCGAGGAGGAGGCCGAGGCACGCGGGGCGATGGCGGCGTCCACGGAGACCTCAGGCAGCGGGCACGCCGGCGAGGTGGCCGTCGACGAGGCAGGCCGCGGCGGGGCGGCTCCGGCGGGGGTTCCGGGCGGCGGCGGGGCGCCTTTTCCCCCGATCCAGATCGGGGGAGGGAGCGGGGCGAGCGGGGTGGGGCGAGTGGGGGGGAGTGGGGATCGGGTGGGTTAGGGTTTGGGGGGGGAATGGATAAGGGGAGGGGGGAAGGCCGGTTGGGCCTGCGCCCGAATGGGCCGGCCAACTGGGCCAGTAGGCCGTGGGGGGGGGTTCCCTCTTTCTTCTCTTTTTTTGTTTTTAGTTTCTTTCTTTTATTTATTTTCCTTTTCTGTCTTTATTTATTTTAAAATACTTAGGCAGTTTATAAAATTGTGTTTATTACACCATATTGACCTATGTAAAATATGGCATCTCCCGAACACTTTTGTTTTAAATTTTGAGAAAACTTTTATTGTCTGCCTATTTTTGAATTTGAAATTGAATCGGTTTTGAACTAACTCGAGATTAGCAACTATAAACGAGGTGACGTGGCATCATTAGCAAAGGATCACTGTAGCTTAATTACCCGGGCGTCACAATTCTCCTCCACTACGAGAAATCTCGTCCCGAGATTTAAGCGGGGAAGTGCGGGGAAGGGATTAGGTTGCGAATTTCTAACGGGTCTTGTTGGTCTTGGTTACTCTTCTCGAGGAGGTCGATCCATTACATTGTTGTCTTCACTTCTCTGCTTCAGGCCATCATGGTGATGTCGTTCTTTTCTCGGGAACTCCAACGTACTTACGAATAGGTAAGGGGCAGCTCGGCTACGACAGAATGCTTATGAGGGAAACAGGTTGGGGGTTAACCCATGAATGAGCATAAGATTATCTCTCGAGTTGAACATATCGAATACATCAAGAGTAAGGTACAAAGGTACAATAAGAGGTTCCAAGTGGATAGATAGTTGCTCGAAGTCTGAACCAGAGTGAGAAAGGGTTTCAGAGCAGCGAAAGTAAGTATTGCGTCTGATAACAGAATAGAGCATTAGGAAGGTGGCCCGTGAATTAAATACGAAGCCAAGCGCGAGGAATAACTTTGGGAACAGGGGGTGTACAGGAGAGTCAGGTTTCGATCCTGAGGAACTGTGGGTTATGGGCCCACAATGTGGGTTAAAAGTAGGAAAAGCGTTGACGTCTTGCACCATCATGCAAGCAAGGCATGTCAGAGGATAGCCTATCAGTTATGTCGGCAACAATGTTGGTACCAAGGGCGAGGGACGAAGAGAACCATTTTCCTGCTCGTTGAACGAGGCGGACCAATAGGCAAGGTTCTCGTCCATCGGTGGCTACCAGAATGTCATCAACAATAGTAGCAGGGTCTTATTGACAGAGTCGTACAACCGAGGTGTTTATATAAGCAGCGAATCATTACTGCTTAGATCATATAAACCACGAGAAAGTTTAAACAAGACAATGGAAAGGAAAATGTGATCATCAGATTTAAACAGAACAATGGAAAGAAAAATGTGTTTAAACACATATGTCAGGGGTATATCCTTCCCAAAGTCAAGCAGAGCATGATATCCAAGACAGGACATAAGGTAGAAAACCCTTTAGGTAAGGGGAGAGAGAAATTTCATGACATTACCCATACAACGGTGTTTGGATAATTGAGCAAGAAACATTTAGCATTGGATTTCAAATGTTCTTGTTGAAAATCGAAGTACCACAGACATGCTTCGAGATAGCATTGAAAAGGTCTTTAAGCAAAGATCGGACTTTGGAAACACAAAGGATCCATCAGGAATAACTTGTAGAATAAGTCTTATAATTTCCTCATGGACGAATGGATAACCTTGCTGAAAAGGAATCTATAACAATAGGGCCAACCGGCCAGGTGTGCTAGGCACGACATCACCTTACCGGGTCATATGAGGATCAATGTTATAACTCTTGAAAGTATGTTCCAACCATCATATCTGATCGAGATTCCGATCTGATCGGTGTTAGGAAACCTCAGACTCAAGATGCCTGAGAAGAAAAGGTGCAAGACAAATTGACGAGACGACATTGTAAGATTCTCGGGAATTGAACTGTGGAAGCAAGTTCCGAATCATGAGGTCATTATTAAATCAAGGATAGAATGAGGAGGTGGCTGATGGAATCAGCAACAATTCATCAAGATTAACAAAATATGGATTTCCACAATTAAGTGAACAAGGAGATAACATTTGTCAGATCAAATGATATAAGGAAGTATGGTCACGGAAAACATACACAATTAAACATTGGTTGAAAGGTGTGCCCAAAATATGGGTTGGGTTGCACGACCAATGTCAGAATGGTGATTCAATAATCAATAGTCTAAGAACGAACGGCCGACCATTAACTTCAAAGCAATAGGGTTGCTAGAAGGGCAGAATCCAAACAGCACCATTCACCTGTTGGTATCCCGGTTAGATCCAACACGGGGACCAAGAAAGAATGGTGATGGTGATAAGTATTACCTGTATCAAGAATTCTTAGGAGGTAGTGAAATTCTCACAACATTTTGGACATAAAAGATGGTAATACTCCAAGGTATCGAAGAATAATTGCTGGATAGCACAGGTCTCCAGGTATAACACAAAACACGAACAAGTTTGTGTTGGAGGGAAAGCAATAATGTTGTCGATGATAACACAAATCATCGAGGGACAAGGATGGTTACATGTCATCATACATTTGGTTGATATTCTAGAAGGAATCAAAATGTTGTTTGATGACCACGACAAATTTAGTCGAGAGGCTCCACGAAGATGTAATCGATCGGCGATGACATCAAGTGAAAGGAATGATGAAGCGAATGGTTATTGGAACCATGGGTATGACACGAACTCGAAATCAAGTTTGCTGTTCAGGGATAAATGATATGATGAGGAAAATCAACGTAAGCTTAGCTCATCGTCGAGAATTGTGCTCCGTGAAGGACCAGGTAGCACAGTTAAAATTTAGCACAATGATGATATAGCCGATCAGGCTAGGAATGACTTAAATGAATATTAACTCGTAAGCAACAACATTTACTTAAGAGTTATTGAATCAGAGTGCGGACTCGATTCACTATTCGATGTTCTCGGTTGACGACAACCCAGAACCTAGGAACAATTGGATCCGGCGAGTGATAATGGTTTATGAAGAACCCATAAGAAGTTATGATGTCCCATGATATTCCCGAGATACCAGGGTGTAATACTCGACGGTAGATCAAAGTAAAGGTTGGACTGGTGTATTGGTCCACACAAGACAAGTGCTTAAACTTGCCCGAGAAATGGGGTCAAAGAAGAACATATGGTCGGAACCACGATTGCAAGGATCAATTCACAGATACCAAATGATATTATATCAAGGAGGATAGTTATTATTGCAAGAAGCTTCCATGATAGGATATACATCGTGTCCATGGGCATGAACACAAGTTCAAGGTCGACTCCCACTTCTTCAATGCATAACCTTTCATTCACTGCTCTAGATAAAACTGATTTCAGTGTCAAAACCTACCCGGTGAATTATCAGAGGAGTATGACCCGTGAAAACTTTCGAGTTCACGCAGTTTTAGAGAAGGCATATGTTCAACCCATAGGGGCTTCTTAGAAACATATACCACAAGTTTCATGAGTAAATATTACCAGCTCGAAAGCAGAGCATGGTTGGCAAAAGGAGAGGATACAAATTACCAAAGGCATTATGTATCGGAGAAAGAACTCACAAGGTGATTAATTATGAAGGGCATTGTCGGATAATAATCCAACAGTGGATATGGTGACCCACAATGGAGCTCATGTGAGTATCGATACCCAATCAGAGGAAGAAAGAATGCAAATGCATCATTTTACAGAACATCTGAATAATTCAACGTTTAAATAACAAAGGAATTATGATTTTCAAATCAAGGGATCAGGAGCAAACGCTCTGATCAAGGACGGACAAGTTGAATAGACTTAGGGGTACAATCGATGGCAATCTGATTGGCCGAGGACCAGCTCACGTTTTAAATGACATCTGAGCTGGAAGGATGAATTCTACGATCTGAGTGAGGATTGCGAGAATTCGCAACATATTGAGTCAATGGACTCAAAATGATATTGACAAAGGTAGCCAATAAGATTACTATACTTATGGGATTAACCATAATGCAAGCAAGCAAGAATTTCAGGAGCAATAGGTTGCTCAGGATTTTCGGAAGACCGAATGGTATTTCGAAGAATTTTGTGAACTGCATGAATATCTGGGGATGAGCGGATACTCGATAAATGCGAGTAATTATCCGTAGTGGTATGCATGTGGCAAAGAACTGCAAGGCAGTAGGCACAAAGTATTCTCGGGGTATCTTATAATAACAAGATCGACTGGGAATAAAAGTAAGCACGTCAGGTCTAAATACTTATCCATAGGGATATTTCGGTGGTAGGGACTTGCAAAAGCAACGGCATAAGGTTTCAACAGAATATCGGAGAGTATCTTCGAAATCCTCTAGTGCAGCCAACGATCGTCTGGACTGAAGGGGGTTCTCCGGGAGAAAGTATTTTCGAGAACCTAAGTTAGATTTTTAGTAAATTTATTAAACCCGAATAGAAGAGAGATCAGAGTCCCAGAGTAAGGTTCGAGGAGTAAAAGATCCTAGTACCACCCGATGGCGACGTGGGCCCGTAAGGCACACAGCCAAGTTAGTAAAAGTTTTTGCAATGTCTAGACTCGACTTCGGCCAAGGAGTGTGGAAGGGGGGTTCCTACAGGCAGTCGGCTCTGATACTTGTGACGCCCCCGATTTGACCGTACACTAATCATGCACGCAAATGTTGTACGGATCAAGATCAAGGACTCACGGGAAAGATATCACAAACACAACTCTACAATTAAATAAGTCATACAAGCATCATATTACAAGCCAGGGGCCTCGAGGGCTCGAATACAAGAGCTCGATCATAGACGAGTCAGCGGGAAGCAACAATATCTGAGTACAGACATAAGTTAAACAAGTTTGCCTTAAGAAGCTAGCACAAACTGGGATACAGAATCGAAAGAGGCGCAGGCCTCCTGCCTGGGATCCTCCTAATCCTGGTCGTCGTCAGCGGGCATCACGTAGTAGTAGGCACCTCCGGTGTAGTAGGGGTCGTCATCGACGGTGGCGTCTGGCTCCTGGGCTCCAACATCTGGTTGCGTCAACCAGGTAGAAGGGATAGGGGGAAAAGAGGGAGAAAGCAACCGTGAGTACTCATCCAAAGTACTCGCAAGCAAGGAACTATACTACATATGTATGCATTGGTATCAAATGGAATAAGGGTATCATATGTGGACTGAACTGCAGAAAGCCGGAATAAGGGGGGGATAGCTAGTCCTTTCAAAGACTACGCTTCTGGCAGCCTCCGTCTTGCAGCATGTAGAAGAGAGTAGACTGAAGACCTCCAAGTAGCATTGTATAGCATAATCCCAACCGATGATCCTCCCCTCGTCGCCCTGGGAGAGAGCGACCACCGGTTGTATCTGGCACTTGGAAGGGTGTGTTTTATTAAGTATCCGGTTCTAGTTGTCATAAGGTCAAGATACAACTCCAAGTCTTCCTGTTACCGAAGATCACGGCTATTCGAATAGATTAACTTCCCTGCAGGGGTGCACCACATACCCCAACACGCTCGATCCCATTTGGCCGGACACACTTTCCTGGGTCATGCCTGGCCTCGGAAGATCAACACGTCGCAGCCCCACCTAGACCAACAGAGAGGTCAGCACGCCGGTCTAAACCTAAGCGCACAGGGGTCTGGGCCCATTGCCCTTAGCACACCTGCACATTGCGTACGCGGCCGGAAGCAGAACTAGCCCCCTTAATACAAGAGCAGGCTTACGTTCCAATCCGGCGCGCGCCACTCAGTCGCTGACGTCACGAAGGCTTCGGCTGATACCACGACGCCGGGATACCCATAACTACTCCCGCGTAGATGGTTAGTGCGTATAGACCAAATGGCCAAACTCAGATCAAATACCCAGATCTCGTTAAGCGTGTTAAGTATCCGCGAACGCCGACCAGGGCCAAGCCCACCTCTCTCCTAGGTGGTCGGAACCTGCCCTGCCGCTCCGCCTCAAAACTCCACTCGCGGGTGCTCCTCAAGCCGACCCGTCTTTAGTCACCACATGTATCATGTATAAAGTATATAGTATATACCCGTGATCAACTCCCGAGTGATCACGGCCCGATAGTATAGCATGGCAGACGGACAAGGATGTAGGGCCACTGATGATAAACTAGCATCCTATACTAAGCATTAGGATTGCAGGTAAAGGTAACAACAGTAGTAGCAAGGACAGGCTATGCATCAGTATAGGATTAACGGGAAGTAGTAACATGCTACACTACTCTAATGCAAGCAGTATAGAGAAGAGTAGGCGATATATGGTGATCAAAGGGGGGGCTTGACTGGTTGCTCTGGCAAGAGAGAGGGATCGTCAACTCCGTAGTCGTACTGGGTAGCAGTGGCGTCGGTCTCGGTGTCTATCGAGAGAAGAGGGGGGAGAAACAATAAATATTTAAGCAAGCATATGCATAGTGATGCATGACATGACAAGTAACGGTGCTAGGGGTGCCCTAATGTGGTATGAGGTGATACCGGTGAAGGGGGAAAACATCCGGGAAAGAATCCCCGGTGTTTCGCGTTTTTGGGCAGAGGAGGCGGAGGGGGAAAGTTGCAAGTTCGATAGGTTAGGGATGCGTGGCGGACGAACGGGCTGTGTATCCGGGTTCGTCTCGTTGTTCTGAGCAACTTTCATGTACAAAGTTTTTCCATCCGAGCTACGGTTTATTTTATATTAATTTTAAAAGATTTAAATCATTTTTAGGATTTATTTATTTAATTTAATCAACATTATCCAGAATAGTGTCTGCTGACGTCATCATGACGTCAGTAGTTGACTTGGTCAACCTGACAGGTGGGTCCCGATCGTCATACTCTGTTTTAATTAACTAACAGTTAATTAGGTTAATTAGTGATTAGGTTAATCTAATTATAATTATTAAGTTAATTAACTCTTTGATTAATTAAATAATTAATATTTTAATTATTTTTAATTATTTATTTATCTATTATCTTTTTTTAAATCTTCTTTTTTTTGGTAAAAACGTTCTGGTCGTGGGGCCCCCCTGTCATAGGCACAGGGGGCCTTAACGGGTTTTGGGCGCTGGGGCGACGGCTGTCGCCCGAACGGGCGCTGGGCGTGCTGGCGCCCGACTCGGAGGGGGGGCGAGCAGGCGCAGCTGCGACGCGGGAGCCGGCAGCAAGCAAGGGGCGGCGCCGGCGCGGCCTGGCACGGCGGAGCCGAGGCGGGAGGCGAGGTGACAGGAGGGGCGCGGCGTGACGGGGCAGAGGCGGCGCGGTTCAGGCGACGGCGCGGGGCAGGCAGCAGGGGAGGAGGCGCGCGCCGGGGCGAAGCCGTGGTGGGCAGCGGCAACAACGCTGCGGTGCGGCGTGTGCGCGATGCGGCGGGGAGCGGCGGGGCTGCTGCTGTGGCCGCGCAGGTGCGCGCGGGCGCCGGCGAGGCGCGGGCGTGCCGGAGTGCAGACGGCGCGGGCGCGGCGCGATGAGCGAGCGAGGGGGGAGAGAGGAGGTGCGCGGAGGCCGTGGCCTCACCGGAGACGTAGGGTCTAGGGCAGTGGGCGTCGGGGTGGTCGACGGGGACGGCGGCGAAGATGATGCAGGTCGGTGGGGAAGGGTGCCGGCGAGGTCCAGGCGGGGGAGGGGGGTGACGGCGTTCGGCGGCGATGAGGGCGAGGCGGCGGCGTCGAGCCCGATCCGATCTAGATCGGGGGAGAATGGGGCGCGTCGTGGGGGGGGAAGGGGATCGTGGGGAGAGTGGGGGGATGGGGTTAGGGTTTCTGGCGCCCGAGGGGATTAGTAGCGGGCGCGGTTGGGCCGGCCTGGCGGCCCGGTAGCCTGCTGGGCCGAGGCCCAGCTCGGGGGAGGGGGGGTCTCTGTCTCTTTTATTTTTTTGTTGTTTATTTTCTCTTTTCTTTTATTTATTCTTTTAGTTCTTATTTGTTTTATTTTAGTTATATAAATCACAACAGTTGTGCCTAAATTTGTATCACTAATTATACCTCTACTACAAAAAGTTTAAACCCCTAAGTAAAATATTTTAACATTTTATAATTAACAAAAGGCATTTAATAATTTGTTATGTTGTTGTTTCATTCCCATTAGGGCATTTAAATATTTTATAAAAGTGTGGTTTCTCCACCATATTTACCTATGCATTATTTGATTCACTTCGAACATTTTAGTTTTAACATTTGAAAACTTTTATTGTCTGCCTATTTTTGAATTCGAAATTGAATCGGTTTTGAACTAACTCGAGATTAGCAACTATAAACGAGGTGACGTGGCATCATTAGCAAAGGATCACTGTAGCTTAATTACCCGGGCGTCACAGTTGCATCTGAATAGATTTAATGGAGATTTCTTTGGTGGAATTTATGCAACCCACTTAGCTGATTTTCTTGGTGTAACTATACGTAATGATGATATTGAATTACCTCCTGCTTACCTAGATTTTAATGCTATGGTTCACCACCAATTTGTCGAGGGGAATGAATCACCTCTCTAGTATCGCTTGATATTTGACAGGCGCCGTGTTGTCCATATTACTCTCCCTGCTCCTGCCTTCTTTGATTATCAGGCAAAAGGAAGATATGTTATTACCAGAGAGGAGGCAGATGAGTATGAGAGGAGGGCGGAGGCCTCTCGTCGCCATGCTGCAGCTCAGGAGGCGATAGCCGCTACATCTCAGTATGACCCGAACTACTATTATGGATATCTGCTAGGACAGCCGTGGCCATAGACCAACTTAGGCCAAAAGCCTAAGCTTGGGGGAGTACATATTTCTCACCGACATTACATTTATGTTCACACACTCATTGCTAGATGTCAGTGCTCATACTTTTTCATTGTATCATCCATGCTAGTTTATTTTACTTTTTATGTTTTCTTCTTGTATGTTTAATAAACTTTAAGAAAAACAAAAACAAATTTAGTTGTAGCTTTTAATTAATTTAATTTCCATGCTTGTAGTAGTAATTAAAAAGAAAACCCAAAAATATTTCCTGTTCTTCTTTTGCTTGTTGGGAGCTTTCCCGTGTAAATAGTTTTATTTCTTTTCTTTTCTTTGGGGGTCGATAGGAGAAGACCATAATTAAATTATTGAAGTAGATCTTATATGCATTATTGTTGATCTGACAAAAGAGCCCATATTGCCTTGTCTTCTCTTGTTTATTGAATGCTTGCAGATTCCGGCTTAATCCAATGCACGTGCACTATTATTATTATTCACATCATTCGGTCGTGCAAGTGAAAGGCAATTATGACGATATATGATGGACTGACTGAGATGAGAAAAGCTGGTATGAACTCGACCTCTTTTGTTTTTTGTAAATATGATTAGTTCATCGTTCCCGATTGAGCCTATTATGGATAAACATGTTTGCAATGACAACTAGAGATCATAGTTTCTTGTGCCATGCTTGATTAGCTAGGAGCTTATAATGGTTTACCTTGCGTGCCAACATGCTATTAAAATGGTTACGATGTGGTATGATAGGGTGGTATCCTCCTCTGAATGATTTAAGTGACTTGACTTGGCGCATGTTCACGCATGTAGTTGAAACAAAATCAACATAGCCTTCATGATATTTATGTTCATGGTGGATTATATCCTACTCATTCTTGCATTCGGTGTTGATTAATTTTAATGCATGTTCATGACTGTTGTCGCTCTCTAGCTGGTCGCTTCCCAGTCTTTTGCTATCCTTCACCTGTACTAAGCAGGAATACTGCTTGTGCATCCAACTCCATAAACCCCAAAGTTATTCCATATGAGTCCACCATACCTACCTATATACGGTATCTACCTGCCGTTCCAAGTAAATTTGTATGTGCCAAACTCTAAACCTTCAAATAAGTATTCTGTTTTGTATGCTCGAATAGCTCATGTATCAACTAGGGTTGTCCGTATCTTCCATGTTAGGCGGGTTATTCTCAAGAGGAGTGGACGCCGCTCCTCACTCACGAGAAAGTGGCTGGTCACCGGGATGCCCAGTCCCATGCTTTATGCAAATCAAATCAAAATAATTGAAAACAAAACTCCCCCTGGGACTCTTGTTAGTTGGAGGCACTCGTTGTTTCGAGCAAGCCATGGATTGATGCTCGTTGGTGGAAGGGGGAGTATAAACTTTACCATTCTGTTTGGGAACCGCCTGTAATGTGTGTAGCATGGAAGATATTGCCATCTCTTGGTTGTTATGTTGACAATGAAAGTATACCGCTCAAAATATTATTCACCTCTATTTCAAAACCGAGCTCTGGCACCTCTACAAATCCCTGCTTCCCTCTACGAAGGGCCTATCTATTTACTTTCATGTTGAGTCATCCTCCTCTTATTAAAAGCACCAGTTGGAGAGCACCACTGTCATTTGCATTCATTACTGTTAGTTTACATTGAGTATGACTTGACTGGATCTCTTACCATGAATTACAATGTCTAGTCAGTCCTTGATCTTTAAAGGTGCTCTGCATTTATGTTTTGCGGTCTCAGAAAGGGCTAGCGAGATACCATCTTGTTATATCATATTATGATTGTTTTGAGAAAGTGTTGTCATCCGAGATTTATTATTATTGCTTGCTAGTTGATTATGCCATTGATATGAGTAAACTTGAGACCTATGCGTTATTGTCAATGTGGTTAGTTCATAATCTTTGCTGAAAATTTGAATGCTGGCTTTACATATTTACAACAAGAGCAAACAGAGTTTGTAAAAGTTTTTCTTTATCACTTTCAGTTTGTCAACTGAATTGCTTGAGGACAAGCAAAGGTTTAAGCTTGAGGGAGTTGATACGTCTCCGTCGTACCTACTTTTCCAAACACTTCTGCCCTTGTTTTGGACTCTAACTTGCATGATTTGAATGGAACTAACCCGGACTGACGCTGTTTTCAGCAGAATTACCATGGTGTTATTTATGTGCAGAAACAAAAGTTCTTGGAATGACCTGAAACTTCACGGAACTACTTTTCGGAAATAATAAAAAATCTTTGCAAAAGATGAAGGCCAGGGGGCCCACCACATGTCCACGAGGGTGGGGGCGCGCCTGCCCCCCTAGGGCGCGCCCCCTACCTCGTGGGCCCCCTGGAGCTCCTCCGACCTCAACTCCAACTCTATATATTTGGTTTCGGGGAGAAAAAATCATAGAGAAGGATTCATCGCGTTTTACGATACGGAGCCGCCACCAAGCCCTAAAACCTCTTGGGAGGGCTGATCTAGAGTCCGTTCGGGGCTCCGGAGAGGGGAATCCGTCGCCATCGTCATCATCAACCATCCTCCATCATCAATTTCATGATGCTCACTGCTACTTCTTGAGCACTGCGTTGGATTTCCCCGAAGAGGAGAGGATGATGCAGCAAAGTAGCGTAAGTATTTCCCTCAGTTTTTGAGAACCAAGGTATCAATCCAGTAGGAGGCTACGCGCGAGTCCCTCATACCTACACAAAAACAATATCTCAACGCAACCAACGCGCTTAGGGCTTGTCAATCCCTTCACAGTCACTTACGAAAGTGAGATCTGATAGAGATGATAAATGATATTTTTGGTATAGAGATGCAAAGTGAAAAGTAAAAGGCAAAGTAAAAAAGCAAATCAATAATAAAGTGATGGAGATTGATATGATGAGAAAGAGACCCGGGGGCCATAGGTTTCACTAGTGGCTTCTCTCAAGAGCATAAGTATTCTACGGTGGGTGAACAAATTACTGTTGAGCAATTGACAGAATTGAGAATAGTTATGAGAATATCTAGGTATGATCATGTATATAGGCATCACGTCCGACACAAGTAGACCGACTCCTGCCTGCATCTACTACTATTACTCCACTCATCGACCGCTATCCAGCATGCATCTAGAGTATTAAGTTAAAAACAGAGTAACGCCTTAAGCAAGATGACATGATGTAGAGGGATAGTTTCATGCAATATGAAAAAAACCCCATCTTGTTATCCTCGATGGCAACAATACAATATGTGCCTTGCTGCCCCTTCTATCACTTGGAAAGAACACCGCAAGATCGAACCCAAAGCTAAACACTTCTCCCATGGCAAGAACAACCAATCTAGTAGGCCAAACCAAAGAGATAATTCAAAGAGACTTGCAAAGATAACCAATCATACATAAAAGAATTCAGAGAAGATTCAAATATTATTCGTGGATAGACTGGATCATAAACCCACAATTCATCGATCTCAACAAACACACCGCTAAAAGAAGATTACATCGAATAGATCTCCATGAGAGAGGGGGAGAACATTGTATTGAGATCCAAAAAGAGAGGAGAAGCCATCTAGCTACTAACTATGGACCCGTAGGTCTAAAATAAACTACTCATACTTCATCAGAGGGGCTTGGATGATGATGTAGAAGCCCTCCGTGATCGATGCCCCCTCCGGCGGAGCTCCGGAACAGGCCCCAAGATGGGATCTCGTGGATACAGAAAGTTGCGGCGGTGGAATTAGGTTTTTGGCTCCGTATCTGATCGTTTGTGGGTACGTAGGTATATATAGGAGGAAGGAGTATGTCGGTGGAGCTTCGAGGGGCCCACAAGGCAGGGGGCGCGCCCTAGGGGGGGGGCGCCCTCCACCCTCGTGACCGCCTCGTGGCTTTCTTGACGGAGGGTCCAAGTCTCCTGGGTCTTATCTGATGAGAAAATCGCGTTCCCGAAGGTTTCATTCCGTTTGGACTCCGTTTGATATTCTGTTTCTCCGAAACACTGAAATAGGCAAAAAACAGCAATTCTGGGCTGGGCCTCGAGTTAATAGGTTAGTCCCAAAAATAATATAAAAGTGGAAAATAAAGCCCAATATAGTCCAAAACAGTAGGTAATATATCATGGAGCAATCAAAAATTATAGATACGTTGGAGACGTATCAAGCATCCCCAAGCTTAATTCCTACTCATCCTCGAGTAGGTAAATGATAAAAACAGAATTTTTGATGCGAAGTGCTACTTGGCATAATTTCAATGTAAATCTTCTTAATTGTGGTATGAATATTCAGATTCAAAAGATTCAAGACAAAAGTTCATGTTGACATAAAAATAATAATACTTCAAGCATACTAACAAAGCAATTTTGTCTTCTCAAAATAACATGGCCAAAGAAAGCTATCCCTACAAAATCATATAGTCTGGCTATGCTCTATCTTCACCACACAAAGTATTTAAATCATGCACAACCTCGATGACACGACAAGAAATTGTTTCATACTTTTGACATTTTCAAAACTTTTTCGATCTTCACGCAATACATGAGCGTGAGCCATGGATATAGCACTATATGTGGAATAGAATGGTGGTTGTGGAGAAGACAAAAAGAGGGGAAGATAGTCTCACATCAACTAGGCGTATCAACGAGCTATGGAGATGCCCTTCAATAGATATCAATGTGAGTGAGTAGGGATTGCCATGCAACGGATGCACTAGAGCTATAAGTATATGAAAGCTCAACAAAAGAAACTAAGTGGGTGTGCATCCAACTCGCTTGCTCACGAAGACCTAGGGCATTTTGAGGAAGCCCATCATTGGAATATACAAGCCAAATTCTATAATGAAAAATTCCCACTAGTATATGAAAGTGACAGAATGAGAGACTCTCTATCATGAAGATCATGGTGCTATTTTGAAGCACAAGTGTGGTAAAAGGATAGTAACATTGTCCCTTCTCTCTTTTTCTCTCATTTTTTGTTTGGGCCTTCTCTCTTTTTTATGGCCTTTTTTTCGTCCGGAGTCTCATCCTGACTTGTGGGGGAATCATAGTCTCCATCATCCTTTCCTCACTTGGGACATTGCTCTAAAAATGATGATCATCACACTTTTTATTTTTCTTACAACTCAAAAATTACAACTCAATACTTAGAACAAAATATGACTCTATATGAATGCCTCTGGTGGTGTACCGGGATATGCAATGAATCAAGAGTGACATGTATGAAAGAATTATGAACGGTGGCTTTGCCACAAATACGATGTCAACTACATGATCATGCTAGCAACATGACAATGATGGAGCGTGTCATAATGAACGGAACGGTGGAAAGTTGCATGGCAATATATCTCGGAATGGCTATGGAAATGACATGATAGGTAGGTATGGTGGCTGTTTTGAGGAAGGTATTTGGTGGGTGTATGATACCGACGAAAAGTGCGCGGTATTAGAGAGGCTAGCTGTAAGTGCATCTAGTGCCACCCCTAGTTGGTTTTGGAGTATTGACGACAAACCTAGTTGAGGGACTAATGTGTTTGTGAGAATTGCAGGATAACACAGGTAGAAGTCCCTCATTGATTCGGTTTTACTACCAGAGATGACCCCTAAAAATGTATGAAGACATTGAAGCCAAAGGTGGTATATGAAGATATTCACATTGAAGACTATGACAAAAGAAGACACGTTATGAAGCCTATGGAGCTCGAAGACTTAGATCTTTCGTAGTTCTTTTTCTTTTGTGTTGAGTCATAGGAACCACCGTACTGTTAAGTGGGGTCCAGGAGAACCAGTCAGAATGACTGAAGTGATGCCTAAACCAAAAAACCTATGTCTTCGAGTGAAGACAATGAGAGCGAATCTTGTCCAGAGCCGGACAAGTCAGCTTTGCTTGTAGCCCAAGTAAAGTTGCCATGAGAGTTTGAAATCTGACCGTTGAGACACGTGTCAGTTCCTTAGTGACCCAGGGTCATTTCGGACAAATCAGGTCGGGTTGCCAAGTGGCTATAAATAGCCCACCCCCTACAACCATAAACGGTTGGCTGCTTAGATTTCAGTGCACCGCTTTTGTCGTTTGAGAGCAACCCACCTCGAAGCCTTTGAGAGAAAATTCCTAGCGAGGAGAAAAGCCCTAACCACCCAGAGCCATAGAACATTGGGCATCACTTAAGTCTTCTTGTCTGTGTGATCTGAAGACTTATTACACTTGAGGACTGTGAATCCTCCAGACGGTTAGGCGTCGCGTTCAGAGCATCCAAGAGACATTGTGGATTGCCAGTGAACGAAGTTTGTGAAGGTTTGGGAGTCTACCTTGAAGACTTACCAGAGTGATTGGGCGAGGACTATGTGACCTTAGCTCAAGGAGAATACGATGAGGACTTGGTGTCCTGAGCTGCGTGTTCAGGACTGGGTGTCCGGGACTGTGTGTCCTAAGGTTTAAATACCTAGCCGCTCCAACCAGACGTACAGTTGTCACGGCAACTGGAACTGGTCCAACACATCATTGTCTTCAACGAGTCACCGGTTTCATCTTCACTTCCTCTTTCTTACTGTTACTCATTGTGAAGCCATTGAATGCTTGCTCTATCTTTTGTCTTCACAACGTGAATGTATGATCTGTTTGGCTTCATAACTTCATAACTTCTTCCTACCTGATCCTTATTACACTACAGCTGTTTGTCTTTGTGCTTTCACTCTATTGAATACTTGACCATGGCTTGCCTAGTGTAATCTAACTTCCGCTGCATACTAATAGGCAAAATCTTCGCTGTTTGTCTTCATAACTCCCATGTTTTGAAGACTTTCATAAAAATCGCCTGTTCACCCCCCTCTAGTCAATATAACACACTTTCACTAGCAATGGTGGAAGGAAGGAAAGCGCGTATAATCCATGGGCTCAACATTAGTCATAAAGAACTCATATAATTATTGCAAAAATCTAGAAGTTATCAAAGCAAAGTATTACATGCATGCTCCTAGGGGGATAGATTGGTAGGAAAATACCATCGCTAATCCCTGACCGCCACTCATAAGGAAGATAATCAATAAATAAATCATGCTCTGACTTCATCACATAACGGTTCACCATACGTGCATGCTATGGGAATCACAAACTTTAACACAAGCATTTCTCAAATTCACAACTACTCAACTAACATGACTCTAATATCACCATCCTCATATCTCAAAGCAATTATCAAGCATTAATTTTTTTCTTAGTATTCAACGCACTCAAAAGAAAGTTTTACAAATCTTGAATACCAAGCATATAATTATTAAGCAAATTACCATGCTATTAAGACTCTCAAAATAATCTAAGTGAAGCATGAGAGATCAATAGTTTCTATAAAACAAATCCACCACCATCCTCTAAAAGATATAAGTGAAGTACTAGAGCAAAACTATAAAACTCAAAAGATATAAGTGAAGCACTAGAGTAAAACTATAGAGCTCAAAAGATATAAGTGAAGCACATAGAGTATTATATCAAATTCCAAATTATGTATGGCTCTTTAAAAAGGTGTGCACAGCAAGGATGATTGTGGTATACTAACAAGCAAAGACTCAAATCATAAAAGACACTCCAAGCAAAACACATATCATGTGGTGAATAAAAATATAGCTCCAAGTAAAGTTACCGATAGAAGTAGACGAAAGAGGCGATGCCTTCCGGGGCATCCCCAAGCTTTGGCTTTTAGGTGTCCTTAAATTATCTTGGGGGTGCCATGGGCATCCACAAGCTTAGGCTCTTGCCACTCCTTGTTTCATAATCCATCAAATCTTTACCCAAAACTTGAAAACTTCACAACACAAAACTTAAAGTAGAAAATCTCGTGAGCTCCATTAGCGAAAGAAAGCAAATGATCACTTCAAGGTACAGTAATGAACTCATTATTTATTTATACTGGTTTTAAACCTACTGCATTCCAACTTCTCTATGGTTTATAAACTATTTTACTAGCCATAGATTCATCAAAATAAGCAAACAACACACGAAAAACAGAATCTGTCAAAAACAGAACAGTCTGTAGTAATCTGTAGCTAGCGCAAGATATGGAACCCCAAAAATTCTAAAATAAATTGCTAGACGTGAGAAATGTATCTATTAATCATCTGCAAAAAGAATTAACTAAATAGAACTCTCCAAATAAAAGTGACAGCAGTTCTCGTGAGCGCTAAAGTTTCTGTTTTTTACAGCAAGATCAAAAAGACTTTCCCCAAGTCTTCCCAACGGCTCTACTTGGCACAAACACTAATTAAAGACAAAAAACACAACCAAAACAGAGGCTAAATAATTTATTTATTACTAAACAGGAGCAAAAATCAAGTAATAAAAATAAAATTGGGTTGCCTCCCAACAAGCACTATCGTTTAACGTCCCTAGCTAGGCATAACAAGCAACAATAGATCTAGGTATTGCCATCTTTGGTAGGCAATCCATAAGTGGCTCTCATGATAGATTCATATGGTAATTTATTTTCTTTCTAGGGAAGTGTTCCATGCCCTTTTTTAATGGAAATTGATATCTAATATTCCCTTCCTTCATATCAATAATTGCACCAACCGTTCTAAGGAAAGGTCTACCGAGAATAATAGGGCAAGAAGGATTGCAATCTATATCAAGAACGATAAAATCTACGGGCACATAATTCCTATTTTCAACAATAATAACATGATTAGTTCTTACCATAAGTTTCTTAATAGTGGAATCTGCAAGGTGCAAGTTTAGAGAGCAATCATCAAAATCACAGAAATCTGGCAAATCACACAAAGTTTTGGGAATAGTAGAGACACTAGCACCAAAACCACACAAAGCATAAAACTCATAATCTTTAATTTTAATTTTAATAGTAGGTTCCCACTCATCATAAAGTTTTCTAGGGATAGAAACTTTCAACTCAAGTTTTTCTTCATAATATTGCATCAAGGCATCAACGATATGTTCGGTAAAGGCTTTATTTTGACTATAAGCATGAGGAGAATTTAGCACGGATTGCAACAAGGAAATCCAATCAATTAAAGAGCAATTTTCATAATTAAATTCCTTGAAATCCAATATAGTGGGTTTAGCAACATCTAGGGTTTTATTTCTTACAATCCCACTTTTATCAATTTCACCATCAAGATCTAAATACTCCGAATTTTTAGAACGCCTTCTAGGTAAAGGTGGATCATATTCAGTCCCATCATTATCAAGATTAATATTGCAAAACAAAGATTTAATAGGGGACACATCAATAACTTTTAGATCTTCATCTTTATTTTCATAGGAATTGGAAGAACACGCTTTAATAAAGGCATCTTTCATAGCACACGTCCTAGCGGTTCTTTCCTTGTACTCATCAATGGAAATTCTCATGGCTTTGAGAGACTCATTGATATCATGCTTAGGAGGAATAGATCTAAGTTTTAAAGAATCAACATCACGAGAAATTCTATCAACGTTCCTAGCCAAATCGTCAATCTTAAGCAATTTTTTCTTCAATCATAGCATTAAAATTCTTTTGCGAAGAAATAAATTCTTTAATATTAGATTCAAAATCAGAGGGCATCTTATTATAATTTCCATAAGAATTGTTGTAGGAATTACCATAATTATTAGAGGGATTACTAGGATAAGGCCTAGGATTGAAATTTCCTCTATACGCGTTGTTACCAAAATTGTTCCTACCAACAAAATTCACATCCATAGATTCATTATTATTCTCAATCAAAGTAGACAAGGGCATATCATTAGGATCAGAAGAAACACTCTTATTAGCAAATAATTTCATAAGTTCATCCATCTTTCCACTCAAAACATTAATTTCTTCTATCGCATGCACCTTTTTATTAGTAGATCTTTCAGTGTGCCATTGAGAATAATTAACCATAATATTATCTAGGAGTTTAGTAGCATCTCCTAAAGTGATTTCCATAGAAGTGCCTCCCGCGGCCGAATCTAAAAGATTTCCAGAAGCAAAATTCAATCCGGCATATTTTTTTTGTATAATCGTCCACAAATTCAAACCATGAGTAGGGCAATTACGTATCATTAATTTCTTTCTCTCCCAAGCTTGTGCAACATGTTCATGATCAAGTTGCTTAAAATTCATAATATATTTTCTAAGAGAGATGATCTTAGCGGGAGGAAAATACTTAGAGATAAAAGCATCTTTGCACTTGTTCCATGAATCAATACTATTTTTTGGCAAAGATGAAAACCAAGCTTTAGCACGATCTCTAAGCGAAAAAGGAAATAGCTTCAATTTAACAATATCATTATCGACATCTTTCTTCTTTTGCATGTCACACAAATCAACGAAGCTATTAAGATGGGTAGCAGCATCTTCACTAGGAAGGCCGAAAAATGGATCTTTCATGACAAGATTCAGCAAAGCAGTATTAATTTCACAAGATTCAACATTGGTAAGAGGAGGAATCGGAGTGCTAAGGAAATCATTATTGTTGGTATTGGTGAAGTCACACAATTTAGTATTATCTTGAGCCATCGCGACAAACAAGCAATCCAACACACGAGCAAGCAAACGGGCAAAAACGAGGCAAATAGAGAAAGAGGGGGAGGATTGAGAGAGAGAGGGCGAATAAAACGGCAAGGGTGAAGTGGGGGAGAGGAAAACAAGAGGCAAATGGCAAATAATGTAATGCGGGAGACAGGGATTGTGATGGGTACTTGGTATGTTGACTTTTGCGCAGACTCCCCGGCAATGCCGCCAGAAATTCTTCTTGCTACCTCTTGAGCACTGCGTTAGATTTCCCCGAAGAGGAGAGGATGATGCAACAAAGTAGCATAAGTATTTCCCTCAATTTTTGAGAACCAAGGTATCAATCCAGTAGGAGGCTATGCACGAGTCCCTCGTACTTACACAAAAACAATAGCTCAACGCAACCAACGCGCTTAGGGGTTGTCAATCCCTTCACGGTCACTTACGAAAGTGAGATCTAATAGAGATGATAAATAATATTTTTGGTATTTTTGGTATAGAGATGCAAAGTGAAAAGTAAAAGGCAAAGTAAAAAAGCAAAGCAATAATAAAGTGATGGAGATTGATATGATGAGAAAGAGACCTGGGGGCCATAGGTTTCACTAGTGGCTTCTCTCAAGAGCATAAGTATTCTACGGTGGGTGAACAAATTACTGTTGAGCAATTGACAGAATTGAGCATAGTTATGAGAATATCTAGGTATGATCATATATATAGGCATCACATCCGAGACAAGTAGACCGACTCCTGCCTGCATCTACTACTATTACTCCACTCATCGACCGCTATCCAGCATGCATCTAGAGTATTAAGTTAAAAACAGAGTAACACCTTAAGCAAGATGACAAGATGTAGAGGGATAGTTTCATGAAATATGATAAAAACCCCATCTTGTTATCCTCGATGGCAACAATACAATGTGTGCCTTACTGTCCCTTCTGTCACTGGGAAAGGACACCGCAAGATCGAACCCAAAGCTAAACACTTCTCCCATGGCAAGAACAGCCAATCTAGTAGGCCAAACCAAACTAATAATTCGAAGAGACTTGCAAAGATAACCAATCATACATAAAAGAATTCAGAGAAGATTCAAATATTATTCATAGATAGACTGGATCATAAACCCACAATTCATCAGTCTCAACAAACACACCGCTAAAAGAAGATTACATCGAATAGATCTCCACGAGGGAGGGGGAGAACATTGTATTGAGATCCAAAAAGAGAGGAGAAGCCATCTAGCTACTAACTATGGACCCGTAGGTCTAAAATAAACTACTCACACTTCATCGGAGGGGCTTGGATGATGATGTAGAAGCCCTCCTTGATCGATGCCCCCTCCAGCGGAGCTCCGGAACAGGCCCCAAGATGGGATCTCGTGGATACAGAAAGTTGCGGCGGTGGAATTAGGTTTTTGGCTCCGTATCTGATCGTTTGTGGGTACGTAGGTATATATAGGAGGAAGGAGTATGTCGGTGGAGCTTCGAGGGGCCCACGAGGCAGGGGGCGCGCCCTAGGGGGGGCGTCCACCCTCGTGACCGCCTCGTGGCTTTCTTGACGGAGGGTCCAAGTCTCCTGGGTCTTATCTGATGAGAAAATCGCGTTCCCGAAGGTTTCATTCCGTTTGGACTCCGTTTGATATTTTGTTTCTCCGAAACACAGAAATAGGCAAAAAACAGCAATTCTGGGCTGGGCCTCCGGTTAATAGGTTAGTCCCAACAATAATTTAGAAGTGGAAAATAAAGCCCAATATAGTCCAAAACAGTCGGTAATATAGCATGGAGCAATCAAAAATTATAGATACGTTGTCACTCACCGCCGTGCGTGAGTAATTCCATCGTATGCTTTCTGGACGGTGATGGCTTGGATGAGATTTATCATGTAATCGAGTTAGTTTTGTTAGGGTTTGATCCCTAGTGTAACACCCCTAGTGTCATGCTACAGTAATCTCATGCCTAATGATGTTATGTCATCATAATTATTTTGATAATACTCACTTTTCTTCAAACCAAACTCAAATCCAAATTCTATGGCCAAGTCAAATCATAATTCTACAAATAGTAAAGCTAATATGTTCACAATATTCTATAAATTCTCCTGACCTTTGTCAAGTTGAATCCAACTTAAATTGACTCACAAATAATTTCCTAGGATTTCAATAAGTGGTCCAAAGGCTTTTAAATTGGCCTTTTCAATTAATCAAATCTTCTCAACCTTTACAAATGCCTTGAAAACTTTTGTGCAGCCCTAGAATATTGCATAGCATTTTTGTGCATAGTTTGAGCTCCGACAATAATCAATTACTATCTAAACTAAATAGGAAACACTAGCACTTTTAAAAAAAGGAAGAAAATCCCCCCTCTTTTCCCTATGGACCTAAACCTACAGTCCACCACCTGTCCCACTAGGCCTTGGCCTAGCTAGCAGCAAAAACAGGTCCAGCCCACCCCTGCCATCCCCAACCTCCTGCTACAGGGAGGCAGGGGGGTCGTGGCACCCATCGGCATGCCATGGCCGCGCCGTGCCTTGCGTGGAGGTCATCCATAGGCTCCCCCCTTGCCTACAAGGGCCCCGCCTCCCTCTCGCTGGAAACCCTAGGACACTTTCCCCTTCGCCTCTCGCCCTCTTGCTCAATCTCGAGCTCGTCCGCCACTGACATCGTCGTGCCACCGTCGTTGTCGCCCACCGCATCCACCCGGAGCCGCGCCAAGGCGACCAGGAGCTCCACCACGGTCGTCTGCATCGCCTGAGGCCGCCCGCTGGAGCCCAGCGCCTCTGCATCAAGCTCGTCGATGCCGTCTTCAACCTCTGCCCCGCCGGACCTTGCCGCTCAATTCGCCGCCTCCGGTGCTCCCTCGGCCTCACTGACCTCCCCAGCCGTACCAATGTGAGCCCCTACACCGATTCCCCCTTTCCCACCATCGAATCTTTTGTCGTAGGCCGTTGCATCACCGTGCCCGAGCTCCGGGTAAGCTCGCGGCCGCCGCGCCCGTGGCCGCACTCTCGCACGCCTCCGGCTTCCTGGCCTCGCCCCTGCGCTGTCGGTGCGTGCATCGGCTGCACCAAGGACCTGCCCGCTCGCGCTCGTCGCTCCCCGCCCGCGCGCCAGCTGCACGTGCGCGTGCGCCCACGCCCGCGTGCCTGCTGCTGGCGATGTTACTGCGTTCGGCTGCTCCTCACCGCTTGATGCGCGCGCGGACTGCTTTGCTGCTGCTCGTGCCGCCGCTGATGCTACTCCCTGCTACTGCTCCTAATCCCAGCCGCTGCTTCTTCTTACTACTGCCACTATCGCTAGTTGCTACTGCTACTCTGTTGCCGCTACTCTGCTGAAGTTATGTTGCTGCTGTTGATTGCTACTGTAGATGCTACTAGTTAGCTTTTGTTTTTCTGCAATGACTAACCCTCTAAACTGTCCCTAATCAGTGGTTAAACAACTGTCAAAAAGGCTAAGAAAAATATGAGGAGAATGTATACTTGACAAACTTTATTTTATCCCACTAGACCAAATCCTTTTGATGAATAGTATAAATCCTACAAAAATCACAAAATGGCATCTTATGTTAATAACTCCTAGCCTACTAACTTGTGTGTGTTGTGTGTGTGCGCCTCGTGCATGTGGCCAGAGTAGTGGCCGACCCTTGCTTAGATTAGTACTACTAGGTGTTAACTAGTGGCTAGAATAGTCTATGTACAGATGACATGTGGCCTCTTTTATTTAAAATCCTAATTAATAGTTTGTGCCAATGACAAGTAGGGCCCAATGCACTGTTCATTGGTTGACTAGTAAAAGTGTTGACCGAGTCAACCCAGCTCCTTGACCCCACATGTCATTGAGTGTGGCTAGCCCCTTGCTGAGTTAAAAAACCATTTCACTGTTTATAATTCAAATTAAATAAATTGAAAAAAATCCTTTAAACTTTAGAATTCTTATAAAATAAACTATAGCTCGGATGGAAAAACTTTGTACATGAAAGTTGCTCAGAACAACGAGACGAACCCGGATATGCAGCCCGTTTGTCCGCCACGCTTCCCTAGCATAGCAAACACACAACTTTCCCCCTCCGGTTCATCTATTCGAAAACGCGAAACACCGGGGATACTTTCCCGGATGTTACCCCCCCTTCGGCGGTATCACCTCCTACCGCGTTAGGTCACACCCGACACATCTTATTGCCATGTTATGCTTTGTGGTGCAATGTTTGCTTTATATTTATTGTTTCTTCCCCCTCTTCTCTTCGGTAGATCCCGAGACCGATGCTGCCCTTGTGATCGCCTGCGTCGACGACGACCGCCCTCCTTGCCAGAGCAACCAGGCAAGCAAACCCCCCCTTGCGTATTCCGATATCGCCCATTTCTTTCCCTCTCATGCTTGCATTAGAACTGCTACTGCTTTCTGTATGATCCTACTCTGATGCGAAGCCTATTTTCGTTACCTGCTTTCATACCTTACCTGCTTATCCTAAACTGCTTAGTATAGGTTGGTTAGTGATCCCTCAGTGACCCCCAGCTTGTCCCAGTTGCCTCGCTTTATGTTCGATGACTCGATCAACGTGATCAACGTCCAGGCCCCGACACCGCACATCACCCCCTTAGTTATACGACACTACAGAGTTATTATCGAGTGCCGAGGGTGAACCCCATACATCACTCCTGATGAGATCTCTGTAGTGTGGCTATACGGTCGAGGTCATTGAGGGTGATTTCCTCCTTTACCACTTCCGTTACCACTCTGTCGTGCAACCCCTCAAGTGTGAACCTCGAGGGTGGATCCTCTTACGTTCACCTTGATGATAACATCGAGTGGGATTCACCGGGGATGATTCCTCGGGTTTTCCCCTTGGTGTTAGACACACAGTTACTATGGTTACTATGACTTTACACTGAGCCATGTTACTAAAGACGGGTCGTCCCTGAGGGGTACCCATGCGAGCTTAATAGCAAGTGATGTGGAGTCGGGTTGACCTGGAAGTTGCCCGCAAGATACTTACGAGGCGTGGCCGGGCATTCTTAGCCCTTGCTACAAGTACTCGAGACGGGGCGACGGGGTCACATCGATCGTGAGTCTCTGCTCGTTATCGCGCGTTCCTAATCCACTACGATTTGGATATTTGATCCAAGGGGCCTCTGGCCTATATGCACTAACCATCTACGCGGGGACAGTTATGGGCACTCGACGTCGTGGTATCAGCCGAAGCCTTCGTGACGTCAGCGACTGAGCGGCGCGCGCCAGATTGGACCGTAAGCCTGCTCTTGTAATAACAAGGCTAGTTCTGCTTCCGGCCGCGTTCGCAACGTGCAGGTGTGCAAAGGGTGATGGGCCCAGACCCCTGCGCCATAGGATTTAGACCAGCGTGCTGACCTCTCTGTTGTGCCTAGGTAGGGCTGCGACGTGTTGATCTTCCGAGGCCGGGCATGACCCAGGAAAGTGTGTCCGGCCGGAGTTAATCGAGCGTGGTGGGTAAGCTGGTGCACCCCTGCAGGGAAGAAAACATCTATCGATAGCCTGTCCTACGGTAACGGACACTTGGAGTTGTATCCCGATCGATACAACTAGAACTGGATATTTGTGATGAGAAACGGATGGTGATGAGAATTGGATTGTGATGATAACTGGATAGTATGGCTCTGGGATTGCTTTCTCGCAGGGAGTCGAGAAAGGATCTCTGGCCGAGGTTGATTACACTACTGCTACTTTACTTTATGCTACTCTACTCCCTCCTATTGCTGCAAGATGGTGGTTTCCAGAAGATGCTAGTCTTCGATAGGCTAGGCTTCCCCCTTCCCTTCTGGCATCCTGCAGTTTATTCCATAGATACAACCCATCCCTTTGATACAGATACATACTTAGTTTAGATCTGATGTAAGTCTTGCGAGTACTTTGGATGAGTACTCACGGTTGCTTTGCTACCTCTTTTCCCCCATACCCGTTGATGCGACCAGATGATGGATCCCAGGAGCCAGACGACACCACTGATGAATACTTCTACCCCGAGAGTGCCAACTACTATGTGACGACTACTGACGACTTGGAGTAGTTAGGAGGCTCCTAGGCAGGAGGCCTTGCCTTTTTGATCAATGTTTCTTTTATGCTAGCCTTCTTAAGGCAAAACTTGTCTAACTTATGTCTGTACTCAGATATTGTTGCTTCCGCTGCTCTTGTGTTTTCGAGCTTATGTATTCAAGCCTTCGAGGCCCCTGGCTTGTAATATAAAGCTTGTATTATTTTAATTTGTGTCTAGAGTTGTGTTGTGATATCCTCCCGTGAGTCCTTGATATTGATCGTACACATTTGCGTGTATGATTAGTGTACGATTGAATTGAGGGCGTCACAAGTTGGTATCAGAGCCGACTGCCTGTAGGTAGCCCCCTTTCCAACTCCTTGGCCGAAGTTGAGTCTAGTCACTACGAAAACTTTTACTAACATGGCTGTGTGTCTGATGGGCCCACATCGCCATTTGGGTGGTATTAGGATCTTTTATTCCTCGACTATACTCTAGGACTCTGATCTGGCTTCTATTCGGGTTAAATGATTTTACTAACTCGAACATTAGGATCTCGTGATCACATCCGCCCGGAGAGCCCCTTATTTCAGATGATCGATTGCTGCATCAGAAGATTCCGAAGTTACTCTACGATATTCTGTCGAGACTTTGTGCCTGTTGCCTTGCAATTCCCTACCACCAAAATATCCTCATGGATAACTACACACACTTGCCAATCTTACATTCTATCCCACTGATCTTGTTATTACCAGATGCCCTGAACTGCTCTCCTTTGTTCCGAGGATCCTTTGAGCTTACCGCCTTGCAGTTCCTTGTCATCTGAATACCCCTATGAATAATTCCTCTCTATTACCGAAGATTCTTCATCCCCAGTTGTTTGAGTGTTTCACAAAAAATCTTCGAAATCCTATTCGTTCTTGTGAAAATCCTCAACAGCCTATTGTTCTTGAATTTCTTGCTTGCTTGCATTATGGTAAATACCATAAGTCTAGTAATCTTATTGTCATCTTTTGTCATTATCATTTTGAGTCCGTTGATACAATATGTTGCGAATGCTCGCAATCCTCAATCAGATGCTAGAATTCATCCTTCCGACTCAGATGTCATTTTAACATGTGTTGAATCTCGATCAATCAAATCGCCATCGATTGTACCCCTAAGGCTATTCTACCTATCCATCCCTAATCAGAGCATTGCTTATGATCCCTTCTCTTGGAAGTCATAATTCCTTTGCAATTGGGCTTTGAGTTAGTCAGTTGTTTATATAATCTGATCTCCTTGCATTCTTTCTTCCTCTGGTTGAGTACTGATGCTCACATCAGATCCCTTGTGGACCACCAGACCCCTTTTTCGGATTTTATCCGACAACGTCCTCCACATTCAGTAACCTTGTAGCCTTTTCCTCGGATACATAATGCTTCTAGTAAATTGTATCCTCCGCTTTCGCAAGCATGCTCTACTACCGAGCTTGTGTTATTATTCTTGAAATTTGTGATATATGTTCCTAAGATGCCCCGATGGGTTGAACCTATGCCTTCCCTAATCCGCGTGAACTCGAAAGTTATGCGGATTATGCTCTACTAGCTTTTTGTCAGATAAAATTTTCAATACTACAACTTCATCAAGAGCGAGAAGTAAAATGAAATGTTATGCATTGTAGAAGTGGGAGTCGACCCTGAACCTTGTGTTCATGCCCACGGACATGGTGTGGGACTTATCA